>NC_080382.1:37560949-37687926 GCF_014773155.1 Arachis stenosperma
GGATTGGATGAAGACTGTAGGAAAAGAGAGAGACGGAAGGGAAGGCATCTTCATACGCTTGTCTGAAGCTCTCACCAATGATATACATAAGTATCTCTATCTTTATCTTTATGCTTTATTCGTTTATCACTATACCCAATTGGTGCGCGAAATTGTGAACAATACTTTTTCACAACTCAAATAATCCCCGGTAATGGCTCCAAGAACTTGGTGGCTCAATACCATGGCATTACACAACTTCGCACAACTAACCAGCAAGTGCACTGGGTCGTCCAAGTAATAAACCTTACGTGAGTAAGGGTCGATCCCACGGAGATTGTTAGTATTGAAGCAAGCTATGGTCATCTTGTAAATCTTAGTCAGGCAAACTCAGATGTATATGGTGATGAACGAAAATAACATAAAAGATAAGGATAGAGATACTTATGTATATCATTGGTGTAAGAGCTTCAGACAAGCGTATGAAGATGCCTTCCCTTCCGTCTCTTGCTTTCCTACTGCCTTCTTCCAATCCTTTCTTACTCCTTTCCATGGCAAGCTCGTGTAAGGTTCACTGTTGTCAGCAGCTACCTCCCATCCGCGCAGTGAAAGCTAATGCACACTCTGTCACAGTGCTGCCAATCACGGTTTGGTTCCCTCCCCTACCGGAATAGAATAACTCTTTTGCGTCTGTCACTAACGCCCAGTAGGTTACAGGTTTGAAGCACGTCACAGTCATTCAATCATTGAATCCTACTCAGAATACCACAGACAAGGTTTAGACCTTCCGGATTCTCTTGAATGCCGCCATCAGGTCTGCCTATACCACGAAGATTCCGAAGAATCCAAGAGATATTCACTAAGCCTCAGATGCTTGTAGAACAAGAATGGTTGTCAGTCACCTTGTTCATGGGTGAGAATGGTGATGGGCGTCAATCATCACCTTCATCATGTTGAAGAACAAGTGATATCTTGGATAAAGAACAAGCGGAATTGAATGGAAGAACAATAGTAATTGCATTATACTCGAGGTACAGCAGAGCTCCACACCTTAATCTATGGTGTGTAGAAACTCCACCGTTGAAAATACATAAGCATAAGGTCTAGGCATGGCCGAATGGCCAGCCTCCCAATGATCTAAGATAGCATAAAACTCAAAGATAGCTACCAAGATGTGTTTCAATACAATAGTAAAAGGTCCTACTTATAGAAAACTAGTACATAGATGGGTAAATGACATAAAAATCCACTTCCGGGCCCACTTGGTGTGTGCTTGGCTGAGCAATGAAGAAATTTCGTGTAGAGACTCTCCTTGGAGTTAAACGCCAGCTTTAGTGCCAGTTTGGGCGTTTAACTCCCAATTAGGTGCCAGTTCCGGGCGTTTAACGCTGGAATTTCTTGAGGTGAATTTGAACGCCGGTTTGGGCCATCAAATCTTGGGCAAAGTATGGACTATTATATATTGCTGGAAAGCCCAGGATGTCTAATTTCCAACGCCGTTGAGAGCGCGCCAATTGGGCTTCTGTAGCTCCAGAAAATCCACTTCGAGTGCAGGGAGGTCAGAATCCAACAGCATCTGCAGTCCTTTTGAGTCTCTGGATCAGATTTTTGCTCCGGTCCCTCAATTCAGCCAGAAAATACCTGAAATCACAGAAAAACACACAAACTCATAGTAAAGTCCAGAAAAGTGAATTTTAACTAAAAACTAATAAAAATATACTAAAAACTAACTAGATCATATCAAAAACATACTAAAAACAATGCCAAAAAGTATACAAATTATCCGCTCATCACAACACCAAACTTAAATTGTTGCTTGTCCCCAAGCAACTGAAAATCAAATAAGATAAAAGGAAGAGAATATGCAATGAACTCCAAAAACATCTGTGAAGATTAGCATTAATTAGATGAGCGGGGCTTTTAACTTTTTGCCTCTGAACAGTTTTGGCACCTCAATCTCTCCTTTGAAATTCAGAATGGTTGGCTTCTTTAGGAACTTAGAATCCAGATAGTGTTAATGATTCTCCTAGTAAAGTATGATGATTCTTGAACATAGCTATTTATTGAGTCTTGGCTGTGGCCCAAAGCACTCTGTCTTTCCAGTATTACCACCGGATACATACATGCCACAGACACATAATTGGGTGAACCTTTTCAGATTGTGACTTAGCTTTGCTAAAGTCCCCAATTAGAGGTGTCCAGGGTTCTTAAGCACACTCCTATTTGCCTTGGATCACAACTCTTATTATTATTATTATTATTTTTTTTTTGTTTTCTCTTTTTTTTTTTTTTTGAATAGCAATGCTTTTTCTTGCTTCAAGAATCATTTTTATTGATTTTTCAGATCCTCAATAACATGTCTCCTTTTTCATCATTCTTTCAAGAGCCAACATTCATGAACCACAAATTCAAGATACATATGCACTGTTTAAGCATACATTCAGAGAACAAAAATATTGCCACCACATCAAAATAATTAAACTATTATAAAATTCAAAATTCATGCAATTCTTCCTTTTTTCAATTAAGCACATTTTTATTCAAGAAAGGTGATGGATTCATAGGACATTCATAACTTTAAGGCATAGACACTAAGACACTAATGATCATAAGACACAAGCATGGATAACATAAAGCACTAAAATTCGAAAAACAAAGGAATAAAGAACAAGGAAATCAAGGAATGGGTCCACCTCAGTGATGGCGGCTCTTCCTTGCTTTTGAAGGTCCTATGGAGTGCTTGAGCTCCTCAATGTCTCTTCCTTGCCTTTGTTGCTCCTCTCTCATGATTCTTTGTTCTTCTCTAATTTCATGGAGGAGAATGGAGTGTTCTTGGTGCTCCACCCTTAGTTGTCCCATATTGGAACTCAACTCTCCTAGGGAGGTGTTTAGTTGCCCCCAATAGTCTTGTGGAGGAAAATTCATCCCTTGAGGAATCTCAGGGATCTCATGATGAGTGGGATCTCTTGTGTACTCCATCCTTTTCTTAGTGATGGGCTTGTCCTCATCAATGGTGATGTCTCCCTCTAGTCAACTCCCACTGAATAACAGAGGTGACAAATGAGGTGAGGAAAGGCTAACCTTGCCAAGGTAGAGGTCTTGTCCGCCACCCTATAGAGTTCTTGGGCTATAACCTCATGAACCTCTATTTCTTCTCCAATCATGATGGTATGGATCATGATAGCCCGGTCTATGGTAACTTCGGACCGGTTGCTAGTGGGAATGATTGAGCGTTGTATGAACTCTAACCATCCTCTAGCCACGGGTTTGAGGTCATGCCTTCTCAATTGGACCGGCTTTCCTCTTGAATCTTGCTTCCATTGTGCGCCCTCTTCACATATGACTGTGAGGACTTGGTCCAACCTTTGATCAAAGTTGACCCTTCTAGTGTAAGGATGCTCATCTCCTTGCATCATAGGCAAGTTGAACGCCACCCTCACACTTTCCGGACTAAAATCCAAGTATTTCCCCCGAACCATAGTAAGATAATTCTTTGGATCCGGGTTCACACTTTGGTCATGGTTCTTGGTGATCCATGCATTGGCATAGAACTCTTGAACCATCAAGATTCCGACTTGTTGAATGGGGTTGGTAAGTACTTCCCAACCTCTTCTTCGGATCTCATGGCGGATCTCCGGATATTCACCCTTTTTGAGTGAAAAGAGGACTTCGGGGATCACCTTCTTCAAGGCCACAACTTCATAGAAGTGGTCTTGATGCACCCTTGAGAGGAATCTATCCATCTCCCATGACTCGGAGGTGGAAGCCTTTGCCTTCCCTTTCCTCTTTCTAGAGGTTTCTCCGGCCTTAGATGCCATAAATGGTTATGGAAAAACGAAAAAGCAACGCTTTCACCACACCAAACTTAAAATGTTTGCTCGTCCTCGAGCAAAAGAAGAAAGAAGAGAGTAGAAGAAGAAGAAATGAGGAGGAGGGAGATGGTGGTGTATTCGGCCAAGGATGGGGAGAAGTGGTGTTTAGGTAGTGGGAAAATGAAGGGGTAAAGAGGGGTTTATATAGGAAAGAGGGGGATGAGGGTTCGGCCATTTGAGGGTGGATTTGGGAGGGAAAGGGGTTTGAATTTGAAGGGTGAGGTTGGTGGGGTTTTATGAAGGATGGATGTGAGTGGTGAAGAGAAAGATGGGATTTGATAGGTGAGGGGTTGTTGGGGAAGAGGTGTTGAGGTGATTGGTGAATGGGGGAAGAAGAGAGAGAGTGATGGTAGGGTCCTGTGGGGTCCACAGATCCTGTAGTGTCAAGGAAAAGGCATCCTTGCACCAAATGGCATCAAAATCCACGTTTTGAGCCTTTTCTGGCGTTAAACGCCGGGCTGGTGCCCATTCCTGGCGTTTAACGCCAGGTTTTTGCCCTTTACTGGCGTTTAACGCCAGTCTGGTGCCCCTTTCTGGCGTTAAACGCCCAGAATGGTGCCAGACTGGGCGTTAAACGCCCAACAGCTAGCATTACTGGCGTTTGAACGCCAGCTTCTTCTCCTCCAGGGTGTGCTATTTTTCTTCCTGTTTTTCATTTTGTTTTTGCTTTTTTCATTGTTTTTGTGACTTCTTATGATCATCAACCTACAAAAAAGATAAAATAACAAAAGAAAATAATTAATTATAAAACATTGGGTTGCCTCCCAACAAGCGCTTCTTTACTGTCATTAGCTTGACAGAGGACTCTCATGGAGCCTCAGAGATGCTCAGAACCGTGTTGGGACCTCCCAACACCAAACTTAGAGTTTGAATGTGGGGGTTCAACACCAAACTTAGAGTTTGGTTGTGGCCTCCCAACACCAAACTTAGAGTTTGACTGTGGGGGCTCTGCTTGGCCCTGTTTTGAGAGAAGCTCTTCATGCTTCTTCTCCATGATGACAGAGGGATATCCTTGGGCCTTAAACACCAAGGATTCTTCATTCACTTGAATGATCAACTCTCCTCTATCAACATCAATCACAGCCTTTGCTGTGGCTAGAAAGGGTCTGCCAAGGATGATGGATTCATCCATGCACTTCCCAGTCTCTAGGACTATGAAATCAGTAGGAATGTAATGGTCTTCAACCTTAACCAGAACATCCTCTATAAGTCCATAGGCTTGTTTTCTTGAATTGTCTGCCATTTCTAGTGAGATTTTTCCAGCTTGCACCTCAAAGATCCCTAATTTCTCCATTACAGAGAGGGGCATGAGGTTTACACTTGACCCCAAGTCACACAAGGCCTTCTTGAAGGTCATGGTGCCTATGGTACAAGGTATAGAAAACTTCCCAGGATCTTGCCTCTTTTGAGGCAGTTTCTGCCTAGACAAGTCATTCAGTTCTTTGGTGAGCAAGGGTGGTTCATCCTCCCAAGTCTCATTTCCAAATAACTTGTCATTCAGTTTCATGATTGCTCCAAGGTATTTAGCAACTTGCTCTTCAGTGACATACTCATCCTCTTCAGAGGAAGAATACTCATCAGAGCTCATGAATGGCAGAAGTAAGTCCAATGGAATCTCTATGGTCTCAGTTTGAGCCTCAGATTCCCAAGGTTCCTCATTGGAGAACTCATTGGAGGCCAGTGGACGTCCAGTGAGGTCTTCCTCAGTGGCGTTCACTGCCTCTTCTTCCTCCCAGAATTCGGCCATATTTATGGCTTTGCACTCTCCTTTTGGATTTTCTTCAGTGTTACTTGGGAGAGTGCTTGGGGGAAGTTCAATAATTTTCTTGCTCAGCTGACCCACTTGTCCTTCCAAATTCCTAATGGAGGATCTAGTTTCAGTCATGAAACTTTGAGTGGTTTTGATTAGATCAGAGACCATGGTTGCTAAGTCAGAGGTATTCTGCTTAGAGCTCTGTCTGTTGCTGAGAAGATGATGGAAAAGGTTTACCATTGTCAAACCTGTTTCTTCCACCATTATTATTGAAACCTTGTTGAGGTCTCTCTTGATTCTTCCATGAGAGATTTGGGTGATTTCTCCATGAAGAATTATAGGTGTTACCATAGGGTTCTCCCAGGTAATTCACCTCTTTCATTGAAGGGTTCTCAGGATCATAAGCTTCTTCCTCAGATGAAGCATCCTTAGTACTGTTTGGTGCATTTTGCATTCCAGACAGACTTTGAGAAATCAGATTGACTTGTTGAGTCAATATTTTATTCTGAGCCAAAATGGCATTCAGAGTGTCAATTTCAAGAACTCCTTTCTTCTGACTAGTCCCATTGTTCACAGGATTCCTTTCAGAAGTGTACATGAATTGGTTATTTGCAACCATTTCAATGAACTCTTGAGCTTCTGTAGGCGTCTTCTTCAGATGAAGAGATCCTCCAGCAGAGCTATCCAAAGACATCTTGGACAGTTCAGAGATACCATCATAGAAAATACCTATGATGCTCCATTCAGACAGCATGTCAGAAGGACATTTTTTGATTAATTGTTTGTATCTTTCCCAAGCTTCATAGAGGGATTCTCCATCCTTTTGTCTGAAGGTTTGGACTTCCACTCTAAGCTTACTCAATTTTTGAGGTGGAAAGAACTTTGCCAAGAAGGCATTGACTAGCTTTTCCCAAGAGTCCAGGCTTTCTTTAGGTTGAGAGTCCAACCATATTCTAGCTCTGTCTCTTACAGCAAAAGGGAATAGCATCAGTCTATAGACCTCAGGGTTTACCCCATTAGTCTTGACTGTGTCACAGATTTGCAAGAATTCAGCTAAGAACTGATGAGGATCTTCCATTGGAAGTCCATGAAACTTGCAATTCTGTTGCATTAGAGAAACTAATTGAGGCTTAAGCTCAAAGTTGTTTGCTCCAATGGCAGGAATAGAGATGCTTCTCCCATAGAAATCAGGAGTAGGTGCAGTAAAGTCACCAAGCACCTTCCTTGCATTGTTTGCATTGTTGTTGTTTTCGGCTGCCATGTGTTCTTCTTCCCTGAAGAATTCGGTCAGGTCCTCTAAAGAGAGTTGTGCCTTGGCTTCTCTTAGCTTTCGCTTCAAGGTCCTCTCAGGTTCAGGGTCAGCTTCAACAAGAATGCCTTTGTCTCTGCTCCTGCTCATATGAAAAAGAAGAGAAACAGAAAGTGTGGAATCCTCTATGTCACAGTATAGAGATTCCTTGAAATGTCAGAGGAAAAGAGAAATAGAAAGAGGAAGGAGAAGAAGAATTCGAACTTTACTTAGATAAGGTTCGAATTGTGCATTTAGAAGGAGTGGTACTCCATAAATAGAAGGATGTGGGAAGGAGGGAAGTAATTTTTCGAAAATTCATTAAAATATTTTGAAAACATTTTTGAAAAACATTAATTGATTTTCGAAAATCAAAGTGGAAAAGAAATCAAGTGATTTTTGAAAAAGATTTTTAAATTAGAAGTCAAAAAGATTTGATTGAAAACTATTTTGAAAAAGATGTGGTTAAAAAGATTTAATTGAAAAGTTATGGTTTTAAAAAGATGTGATTGAGAAGATATGATTTGAAAACAATTTTAAAAGATATGATTTGAAAACACTTTGAAAAGATATGATTTGAAAAAGATTTGATTTTGAAAAACTAAGAAAATTGATTTGAAAACAAAATCTTCCCCCTAGCACCATCCTGGCGTTAAACGCCCAGAATGGTATACATTCTGGCGTTTAACGCCCAAAATGCTACCTCTTTGGGCGTTAAACGCCCAACCAGGTGCCCTGGCTGGCGTTTAAACGCCAGTCTGCCTTCTTCACTGGGCATTTTTGAATGCTCAGCTTTTTCTGTGTAATTCCTCTGCAGTATGTTCTGAATCTTCAATTCTTTGTATCATTGACTTGAAAAGACACAAATTAAAAAATATTTTTTGGATTTTTAATAATCAAAATGCAAAATGAATCAAATAACAATGCATGCAAGACACCAAACTTAGCAGTTTGTATACTACTGACACTAACAATATGAGAATGCATATGAGACACACAAAATACTTCAAGTCAATAGAATTCAAAGATCAAAACAAAGAAATATATGCATGGATTCGAAAATTATAACAAAAACATGCATTTGACACCAAACTTAGGATGAGACACTAAACTTATGCAAGAAACATCAAATATTTTTGGTCTTTTTGGTTTTGTAAATTTTTTTGTGTTTTTCGAAAATTAAGTAGGAAAAGGTATCAAAATTCTTAATGAGAATTCCAGGAATCAGTGCAGTGCTAGTCTAAGACTCCGGTCCAGGAATTAGACATGGCTTCACAGCCAGCCAAGCTTTCAAAGAAAGCTTCGGTCCAAAACACTAGACATGACCAAAGGTCAGCCAAATCTTAGCAGATCACTGCTCCAAGAGCAAAATTGATGAGAATCAACAAGCTCTTGTGGTGATAAGTTGAAACCTCGGTCCAATCAGATTAGACATGGCTTCTCAGCCAGCCAGATTTCAACAAATCATCATGAAACTCTAGAATTCATCTTCAAGAATTTCGAAAAAAAAATTAATACTTAATCTAAGCAACAAGATGAACCGTCAGTTGTCCAGCCTAAACAATCCCGGGCAATAACACCAAGAACTTGATGTTGTTGCCGGATCTTGGCACTGATGTTACCAAAAGCTTGCTCAAAACTTGAACAATCCCCGGCAACGGCGCCAAAAACTTGGTGCGCGAAATTGTGAACAATACTTTTTCACAACTCAAATAATCCCCGGTAATGGCTCCAAGAACTTGGTGGCTCAATACCATGGCATTACACAACTTCGCACAACTAACCAGCAAGTGCACTGGGTCGTCCAAGTAATAAACCTTACGTGAGTAAGGGTCGATCCCACGGAGATTGTTAGTATTGAAGCAAGCTATGGTCATCTTGTAAATCTTAGTCAGGCAAACTCAGATGTATATGGTGATGAACGAAAATAACATAAAAGATAAGGATAGAGATACTTATGTATATCATTGGTGTAAGAGCTTCAGACAAGCGTATGAAGATGCCTTCCCTTCCGTCTCTCTGCTTTCCTACTGCCTTCTTCCAATCCTTTCTTACTCCTTTCCATGGCAAGCTCGTGTAAGGTTTCACTGTTGTCAGCAGCTACCTCCCATCCGCGCAGTGAAAGCTAATGCACACACTCTGTCACAGTGCTGCCAATCACCGGTTTGGTTCCCTCCCCTACCGGAATAGAATAACTCTTTTGCGTCTGTCACTAACGCCCAGTAGGTTACAGGTTTGAAGCACGTCACAGTCATTCAATCATTGAATCCTACTCAGAATACCACAGACAAGGTTTAGACCTTCCGGATTCTCTTGAATGCCGCCATCAGGTCCTGCCTATACCACGAAGATTCCGAAGAATCCAAGAGATATTCACTAAGCCTCAGATGCTTGTAGAACAAGATTGGTTGTCAGTCACCTTGTTCATGGGTGAGAATGGTGATGGGCGTCAATCATCACCTTCATCATGTTGAAGAACAAGTGATATCTTGGATAAAGAACAAGCGGAATTGAATGGAAGAACAATAGTAATTGCATTAATACTCGAGGTACAGCAGAGCTCCACACCTTAATCTATGGTGTGTAGAAACTCCACCGTTGAAAATACATAAGCATAAGGTCTAGGCATGGCCGAATGGCCAGCCTCCCAATGATCTAAGATAGCATAAAACTCAAAGATAGCTACCAAGATGTGTTTTAAATACAATAGTAAAAGGTCCTACTTATAGAAAACTAGTACATAGATGGGTAAATGACATAAAAATCCACTTCCGGGCCCACTTGGTGTGTGCTTGGGCTGAGCAATGAAGAAATTTCGTGTAGAGACTCTCCTTGGAGTTAAACGCCAGCTTTAGTGCCAGTTTGGGCGTTTAACTCCCAATTAGGTGCCAGTTCCGGCGTTTAACGCTGGAATTTCTTGAGGTGAATTTGAACGCCGGTTTGGGCCATCAAATCTTGGGCAAAGTATGGACTATTATATATTGCTGGAAAGCCCAGGATGTCTACTTTCCAACGCCGTTGAGAGCGCGCCAATTGGGCTTCTGTAGCTCCAGAAAATCCACTTCGAGTGCAGGGAGGTCAGAATCCAACAGCATCTGCAGTCCTTTTGAGTCTCTGGATCAGATTTTTGCTCCGGTCCCTCAATTTCAGTCAGAAAATACCTGAAATCACAGAAAAACACACAAACTCATAGTAAAGTCCAGAAAAGTGAATTTTAACTAAAAACTAATAAAAATATACTAAAAACTAACTAGATCATATCAAAAACATACTAAAAACAATGCCAAAAAGTATACAAATTATCCGCTCATCACCAATTGAGTCTGCCTAACTGAGATTTACAAGGTGACCATAGCTTGCTTCATAGCAACAATCTCCGTGGGATCGACCCTTACTCGCGTAAGGTTTATTACTTGGACGACCCAGTGCACTTGCTGGTTAGTTGTGCGAAGTTGTGTTTATGCCATGGTATTGAGCACCAAGTCTTTGGAGCCATTACCGGGGATTGTTTTGTGTATTAAAAAGTAGTGATCACAATTTTGTGCACCAATTCTCAATTTGTTAGTGTCAGTAGTATACAAACTTCTAAGTTTGGTGTCTTGCATGCATTATTTATTTGATCGTAGTGGCATTTTGATTATTCCTCATCATTAAAAATTCAAAAAAATTTTTTAATTTGTGTCTTTTCAAGTCAATAATACAGAGAATTGAAGATTCAGAACATACAACAGAGGAATTACACAGAAAAAGCTAGCGCCCAGTGAAGAAGGAAAACTGGCATTTAAACGCCATCCAGGGTACCTGGCTGGGCGTTTAACGCCCAAAAGGGTAGCATTTTGTTGACATTGACAAGGGTGATGCCCAACATACAGCTTGCCATGGAAAGGAGTAAGAAGGATTGGATGAAGACAGTAGGAAAGCAGAGAGATAGAAGGGACAAAGCATTTCCATACGCTTATCTGAAGTTCTCACCAATAAATTACATAAGTATCTCTATCCTTATTTTATGTTTTATTTATCTTTTAATCATTAATCCTCCATAACCATTTGAATCCGCCTGACTGAGATTTACAAGATGACCATAACTTGCTTCATACCAACAATCTCCGTGGGATCAACCCTTACTCGCGTAAGGTTTATTACTTGGACGACCCAGTGCACTTGCTGGTTAGTTGTGCGAAGTTGTGATAAAGAGTTGAGATTGCAATTAAGCGTACCATGTTGATGGCGCCATTGATGATCACAATTCCGCGCACCAGCCTCTCTCTCTAAAAACTACATCTAATCTACAAATTATGAATTATGAAAAGCATCTTGAGTCTCTGCAAGTCCCCTGACTTTAATTGTGTTTCCGGGCCGAAAACTGGGTTAAAATGCGGCTCAGAATCTCTGACAGCAACTTTTGTAATTCTGCAGATCGCGCACGTCACGCGTCCGCGTCGTCCACGCGTTCGCATCACTTAGCTTTTCTTCGCACGGTCGCATCAGGCACGCAAACGCGTCACTCTGATTTCTTCCATTTCGCGCGGTCGCGTGAGCCATGCGACTGCGTGACTTCTCGCTGGTCATCTCCTCAATTCCTTGTGTTCCTTCCATTTTTGCACGCTTCCTCTTTATTCTTCTAAGCCATTCCTGCCCTATGAAGCCTGAAACACTTAACACACAGATCAAGGCATCGAATGGTAATAAGAGAGGATTAAGATTAGCTAAATTAAGACCAAAGAAGCATGTTTTCAATCATAGAACTAAACTAGGAAGGAATTGTAAAATCATGCAAATCTTATGAATAAGTGGGTGAAAAGCCTGATAAAACCACTCAATTAAATACACGATAAACCATAAAATAGTGGTTTATCAATGCTTCCAACCATGCAGTAGGAGCAGCACTGGCTCAACATGAAGGTAAAGATTCTTTTGTCATTGCTTATGCGTCTAAGACTTTAGACATTGCTCAGTCTAACTACACTACTACTAAAAAAGAGCTTCTTGCTATAGTTTTTGCTCTGGATAAATTCCGAGCCTATTTACTTGGTGCTAAGGTAGTAGTGTATTCAGACCACACAGCTCTAAAGTTTTTATTAGCTAAAAAGAAATCCAAACCAAGGCTTATACGTTGGATACTGCTACTACAAGAATTTGATTTAGAAAGAAAGGATAGGAGTGGTAACCAGAATCTAATGGCAGACCACTTGAGTCGCCTTGAGCACATTAAAGATGACTTCACTCCTATAGTTGATAATTTTCCATTTGATTACCTACAAGCAGTATCTGAGGTAGTCCCTTGGTATGCACCTGTCGCTAATTATCTAGTTAGCCGCACTTTTCCTCCAAACTTTTCAAAGCACCAAAGAGACAAGCTGAAAAGCGAGTCTAAATATTATATATGGGATGACCCATATTTATGGAGATGTGGCGCTGACCAGGTAATTAGAAGGTGTGTGCCTCAATCAGAATTCCAGTCCATTTTAGAGGCCTGTCACTCATCTGAGAGTGGAGGACATTTTGGCCCTCAAAGAATAGCTAGAAAAATCTTAGACTGTGGATTCTGGTGGCCTACTCTTTTTAAAGACACTGCTGAATTTTGTAAATCTTGTCCCCCATTCCAATGGTTTGGTAATATATCCCAGAGGAATGAAATGCCTTAACAAATTATGCTTTTTTGTGAAATTTTTTATGTTTGGGGCATTGACTTCATGGGTCCATTTCCAAATTCTAATGGCCACCTTTATATACTGTTAGCTGTAGATTATGTTTCTAAATGGGTGGAAGCAATTCCTACCCGTACTGATGATGCTAACACTGTTGTTTTCTTAGTTAGAAACCACATTATTTGTCACTTTGGATCACCACGAGCAATCGTGAGCGATCAAGGCACCCATTTTTGTAACAGGAGACTAACAGGATTACTGAAGAAGCATGTGATCATTCATAAAGTAGCAACAGCCTACCATCCTCAGACTAATGGGCAAGCCGAGGTGTCTAACAGAGAGATAAAGTGCATATTGCAGAAGATAGTCAAACCTCATAGAAGAGATTGGAGCACCAGGCTACAAGATGCACTCTGGGCATACAGAACAGCACACAAGACACCCATTGGGATGAGTCCTTTTCGGTTAGTCTATGGAAAGGCCTGTCATCTTCCAGTTGAAGTGGAGCACAAAGCTTTTTGGGTAGTAAAGGAGTGCAACATGGGATTTGAGAAAGCCGGAGCTGAAAGGAAGTTGCAACTGCAGGAATTGGAGAGCCTTTGCCTAGAAGCTTATGAGAACTCAAGGCTGTACAAGGAGAAAATGAAAGTTGTACATGATCAACACCTCAAGAGGAAAGAGTTCCAACCTGGGGATTTAGTCCTCCTTTACGACTCCAGACTGAGGCTCATGCCAGGCAAGCTGCGATCAAGGTGGGAAGGTCCATATAGAGTCGAGAAGGCTGAGCCGTACGGAGTTTTTCACCTAAGTCACCCTTCAAGCTCTGAACTCATTAAGGCCACTGGACATCGTTTGAAGCTCTACCATGGTGAGAAGGTGACGAAAAACAAGGAGTTAGATATCTTCCTCTTGGAGGATCCACTAGCAACTAATAACTGAGCTAATGAAGAGTCTAACTTAAGGACGTTAAAGCAAAGTACTAGGTGGGAGACAACCCACCACGGTATGATTATTCTTCTTCTTCTCCTGATCTTTCCTTATCTATAACTCTTCTCCATACTACTGCCTATATCTTGCACCTCATCTGAATACTGCATTTGCATGAAAAAAAATAAAAAAAATAAAAAAAAAGAGAGAGAAATCGCACGCGATGCGCCAGCGTCGCCGACGCGTCCGCGTCGCATGAGCAGTGGAAATAAAGGAAATTGGACAGAGAGTTGCACAGGAATGTGGCTGGAGGCGTGCCTTTGGCACAATTTAATCCACGCGACCGCGTGGATGACGCAACCGCGTCATTTGTAATTTGGCCTCCCCACGCATTCGTGTCAACCACGCGAACGCGTGGCCCTGCAATTCGACGTAACAAGGGTGAATGGCCGAGAGTTGAGATGGACTTGGGCTACACTTGTGCTAGTCGCACAAGTCCTGCCACACAAACGCGTGCCCTACACGTCCGCGCCATTATCTCCATCTGGCCATCCACGCGATCGCGTCAACCACGCGATCGCGTCACTTCAAATTCTGGCAAAACACAATTTAAACAAAGAGTTGTGCGACCGCGAAGCTGCCCTCGCGCCACTAGCGCAAATCACGTCACGCGTCTGCGTGACCGACGCGTCCGCATCACCTCACTTAAGGCCTTTCCACGCGACCGCGTGCTCCACGCGTCTGCGCCGTTTGCGTCGCCCAACTCATTCAAATCTGCCAGCCTGTTTTATTTTTTCCTTCCCCTCCATTCTTATTTCTTTCTTCCCTTTTCCTTCTTCCTCCCCTCTTTCTCTCTTCTACCCCCTCTCTTCCACCACCATTATCAAGGTTTTTTTTCTCTCTTCTTCTCTCCTTACTTTTTCATTCTTCTTTTTCTTATCATGTTTTCTTTTTCTTTCTCTTCTCCTTTCTCTAACCATGTTTTCTTTTCCTTTTCCTATTCCTCCTATTGGTGTTGGAATTTTATTTGGGTCATTATTTTTACATGTTGCTTATGGATTGTTTGGGATTTGTTTAAACAATTATATATTATTTTTATAGGGTTACTTGCATGTTCTAATTAATATTTTCCATACCTTATTTAACATGCATGCTTTGTGTTTGTGAAAACGCCCATATGGCATTTTGCACTATTTTTTGGATTTCTTTTAAATCTACTACTCTAAATGCCTGCTTTTCACAAAACCTATTTTCTATTTTATTACTTAAATATAATTGTTTTTACAAACATATTATTAATTTGAGAGACTTGGTAATCTAATTTGGACATTGAATGCTTGATCTATGCTACTCGTGCCCTTTGCCGGCATGCCAATAAACACCTTGCATTCAATTTTCCTCACATGCACTTGCTATATTTCCATTGTTGATTTGCCACATGTAGTCATGACCATGTGTTCACATCATTATCCATAATTGTGCATTGATTACCACCTTTCCTATTCTTTTCCTTGCTATAACCCTTGAATGCTAATGTCTTTCCTCGTTTTCTTTTAGGATGGCCACCAAGAAAGGCAAAGAGAAAGCTACCCCCAAATCCACAGCAAGGAAAGGAACAAAAAGAGCATTAGTGGCAGAGCCTTCTTCAACTACAGTCAAGCCCTCAACAAAAAGAATTAAAAGGATTATAAAGGTTGATGAAAAGGAGAGAGCCTTCCCAGCAAAGGACACTGCACGATTTTCAAATCGCTACTGTGAGTAGATGTTTCCTATTCTGGCAGCTTGGAATCACAACAATGAACACCTTCTTATCCTTCCGCCTCGTATTGCCAAATTTGTTGAGCCGCAAATTGCACAAAGACATTTGGGATTCCTACAGAGACAGCCACGACAGGTCAATCTTTCTTGTGTAGTTGAGTTCTACTCCAACTTCCACCTGCCGACCCTGCAGTCTGTTTATATACGTCAGAAGCAATCTCCACTACAGCAGAAGTCATTCAGCGAGCCTTAGATCTTCCCCCTGCTCCAGAAGGATTGGACACTTTTCAAGAAGCCGCACTCAAGCGCCAGGCATACAACTTTGACTGGGACGTTGTTCTCAGAGTTATCGCTCAACCTGGCAACAAATGGATCTTCGGATACCATCATTCCCATCGCAAAGGAATTTTGGCTTCCGCACTTACCTTAGAGGCTCATGTATGGGCATAGATTATGTCCCATTACGTCTTTCCGAGCACTCATGAGTCCTCCTTCACCGCAAACATGGCCGTTCTACTATGGTGCTTCCTCACAGACCAGCCTCTAAATTTATCGAGACATATCCGGAATGCTATGGGACACGTGGAAATCGTGGACAACCTACCTTTCCCCGCCTTGGTCTCTGATCTTGTCTCAGCAGCCGGAGTCTCCTACAGAGCTGGAGACACCAAAGCCATACTTCCACGGAATGATCAGTACGTCCCTAAAGGGAGATATCTCAGGCCACCACTTGCCACTACCAGCCAGTCCACAAAGGATGCTGCAGTTCCTCCACCATCTACTAGTCAGCTGCTGCATCAAATACTGATGCGGTTGGACCAACAAGACAAGAAAGCCAAGCTCTGAGAGCGCCACAACCACCGTCGTTTCAATTACCTTAAGGAGCTACTCACAGGAAACCACAGAACTGATGAGGACCCAGGCACTCCGGACTCAACTTCCCTTACCAGCACAGGGAGCCATGACGGTCCCGACTGTGGAGATACTGCCACCAGCCCACCATTGTTCCCGACAGATGGCACCGAGGACGGTGCAAAGCCTTAAGTGTGGGGAGGTCGGTCAGTACCTGACTTCCGGAGGTAATTCTTTTCCCCCTAACACCAATTTCTTCTTCTTTAGAATAGGATAGATTGCATATTAGTAGGTTAATTGCATGCATGTTCTACCTGATTGAAAAGACAATAAGTTTCTTTTAAGACCATATATTTTTCAAAATTTCACTAATTTAAATCAAAATATTTATGTTAAATTTGTTTGAAGTTGAAATTGGAACAGAATTTTTGAGCTAAAAAATAACACACAACCCGTGAGACGTTGAGCCTAAATACATGGTTACACTATTTAACCATAAACATTTTTTTTCTTGTGTGTTTACTTCTCTATGATTGTAATCTGAATTTTGTTTTATCCTATATGTCCAAAATTAATGTGTTATGTGCATGCATATGATTGAGGCCATTGTTTGTTTAACTCATATATCCCAAATAAGCCAACCCTTTTTAACTACCTTTGTTAACCACTTTGAGCTGTTTTTAATCCCATTCGTTCCATATTATACCACATTACTAGCCTTAAGCGGAAAGCAATTGAAAATCCCAATTGAATCTTTGGTTAGCTTAAGATAGAATTTGTGTGTTAATTGAGTATGGGAAAATTGTGGGAATAAACGGTAATAGAAAATATATCATAATAGAATAAAGGGAATTTGGGTACCTATTCATGTGAAACCATAAAAGGAAATTACAAATCTATGTGCATTGGTAAGCTATACAAAAAAAAAGAGAAAAAAATAAATAAAATAAATAAAATATATTTTCTTTACTTTAGTGAATAAGGGGACAAAATCACCCCAATGATAAGTTAGAATTTAATAATCAATGCACATATGATAAAATTAAAATAAAGGTTGATACATGAATATGGAATGTGAAAAGGAAATCCTGGGTAGCTAAGATGAATGTTGAAATTATATAGAGTATATGTATGTTAGGTAGGAGCTTAGGTTAATTAAAGATTCAATATATAAGCTCACTTAGCCATATGTGTATCCTCACCTTTACCTTAGCCCCATTACAACCATGAAAAGACCTCATGAAGTTTGCATTGGCATTTTAAAATTGTTGATTGATTAGGTGAAAAATAAAATCTTTTGAAAGCATGATTAGAGAAGGATAGAGTGATTACCCCATATGCTAGAGATGATTAAAGTGCACATGCACCAACAGTAAGGGTTCAATGCTCAGTCCTGTATCCCCTGCTTTCACAAGCTATCTTCTTACAAATTTATCTGCTTTTACAATATGATCTGAATTAGTGAAATCTGCCCCATATTTTGTCTTAGAGAACTTATCTATTTTTAATCATGTAGACCAACTTATATAGTTGCATTCCTATGCATATAGGTTGCATTGTGTAACACCCTAACTACCAAAGCTCACGCTTCCGGCTGCGCAACTCTGATAGCTCGGACATTACGACGACACTTATACTATTTAATACTAAAATATGAGCCTGTTCAAAAACTTTAAACCGCAATACCGCTCCCAAAAATACTTTTGCTATACAACGTACATCCATACATACCATACAAATTACAAAAACTCATAAAGAGTACATCCATATATATACATACATATATATATAAGTAATATTACAAACATAATCCAATAAAATTCCTATCCCTCTTACAGATTATATCAAGATAAAGGCGAGGGTACAATAAATAATAATCTAAAGCAATACAAAGCATCACAACAATAACTAAATAAATTCTTCGTAACTTCTGCGCCCATATCCTGAAAGGGGAAAAATGTAGGGGGTGAGAACATCATCCTCGAAAGGGTTCTCAGTAGAGGGTTTTGGGAATTACTGTAATAGGATACATGAAGATAAACCGTACCAGTGATTAATAACCATCTTATGCCTCTTTTCAAAAACAACAGTTTACAATGAAAGTAAAGTCAGAAATCTTTTCTGAAGGAGGAACTGTTCAATTCTCGAAACATCAAAGCATTTCAAAAAGGTTTATCTATACTGAACCAAAATAACCTTTCATATCTTATTCCAAACCAGAACCACAAAACCGAAATCAACCATCGGTCCATCTCATTCAACCACGGCCCTAGGCCCAAACAATCCAACCACAACCAATCCACCTCAATCCAACAGAGTTCCAGATGCAAACACAAGTAGGAAGATGCAAACACAAACAAACAGTTATTGCAAGTAGAACAATTAGCAGTTAATCACATAGGCAAACCAAGTACACTATGCATACCCAAACAATGTCACATAGATGCATATGATGCATGCCTGTTCCTAGTGGCTGATGATATCATCTGTCGGTTATATAGCCAACCCGACACGTCCTGGTAGCTAACCATGGACAGAAACACCCATCGCGGAGCAAGTAAGTTTGAGCTACAACCCCCTTGCTACTACCCACTCAACCCAGAGCCAGTGGAATAACCACTACTGCGGCTACTACCCAGGCGGGTGTTTAACAGCTCAACCTGGAGCGAGTGGAATCACCACTACTACCGCTACTACCCAGGCGTCACAGTCTCTAACCTGGAGCAAGTGGGACGAACCACAACCCTTGCTACTACCCAGGTATCACAGTCTCTGACCCGGAGCAAGTGGGACAAACCACAACCCTTGCTACTACCCAGGTATCTCAAGCATATATTCATTCAGTTCCAACCATGGATCAACATCCATCTCAGCCATCCGGCTTAAATTCATAATTCATAGTCAGCCATACGGCCCACAACTCATTCGGCAATCAGCCATAAAACAATATCATACACAACTATTCCGGCTCACGGTTCAATCCAAAACCAGCCAATATTCATAATCATACACAGCCTTTCCGGCCCATAACAAAATTGCACTTCCATATTCAACATCATCAAATTCATAAAACCGGCATTTAAGCCATAAATCACTTTTCTCAAGCCATTTCACTTTGAAATCAAATTTCAACTCTTTTCAGCCTTGGCTTTAAAGATCTCATTTCTCAAATCATCTCCGACTCATAAGCCAAATTTACTCAAAGTGAGTTCCCTTTTTAAAACAAAGCCACTCTTGGCATTCTCTTTCCAAAACTTCCAAACCATGGAAAGTTAAAGATTCATTTTGGGAACATTCAAAATCACCCATCCAACAATGGGATTTTATAACAAAAGTTTCTTGCCAGAGTCCCAAGTCTTTAGGGAAGGTCAACTTATATAAATTCCTTAAAATTCATTGAAACTCTTAAAATCATAAATCCTCGGTTCAATTAAATAAAAATGAATTTATTATAAAACCCATCATACAAAATCACAAGTTCCAACCCGGTCCAAAAATCAACTCATTTGAAACGGAACCGGTTCATTTGAATCAAACCACTTTCAGGTTTCTTTTTGGAACCCATTTTTCCAACTCTTCCAAAATGCCTCAAACTTGATTACTCAATCAAAAGTCTAGGTTCCTTTAAAAATCACTAAAACTCCTTTTTATATTGAAATCAATATTAAAGCATCATTCTTTCCTTCAGTGATTCAAACGGTAAAAATAGTTCAGTTCTAAATAAGCCGAACTCAATGTATAAGGTTCATCAAGTAAATTAAGCTTGAAAACATAAATTTCCTTTTAAAAAATCAAATAATACAATTTCTCAAATCCAACCCTTTTTAAATAACCTTACAAACAAGTGTAGGATTTTGTAGAAATTTTGGCAGCACTTCCCCTAAAACTTGGACTTTTGCCACCCGGTTCGGGTCCCAACTAAACCATTTCTCAGTCCTTTTCAACAGCTCAAAACCAGAAATCAATTCAAAGCAAGCTAAATCCAACAACTGCCTCAGTGGCGTATCTCAAGGATACCATTTCAAAATCAACTCAATATCAATCGATATAACTCATTTCCAAAGCTTTAAAGAAATGGTTCAATAACAAATCATTTGTCCAAAACCAAATCAATTAAAATAAACCAGGCTAAATTCAAAAGTGCATTCGACTTTTCACATCATTGAAATAATTGACTCAATTCAAACCAATCCTCAACGGTTTAAACTCAGAGTTCAAATCTTTAAAGAATCAACTTCAAAACATTATATTTCACAAAGCCGCACAACAACTCAGCCAAACCAACATCCATAATCATTCAAGTCAATCAAATAATACATAAGGCAGATACAATCACCAAATACACAATATCTCACATCAGTATCCATATGTAATAATTCCAATACATAAAACATAGTTTTTAGAAAGCGCCCCTACCTCAAAACGCAAATCCATAACCCAAACATCTCACAGAGTCCTTTCCGTCTCAACTCGAAATCACCGGCAACCAAAACCTCAGCTCTCAGCCACTTTTGCAATAACCATAGCAACACTAATCGCAACAGATAACAATCAGGACTCGACCCCACGTTACCAAAACTCATTTATTAACCAAACACAACCAAAAACTAACGTGAGGCTTTCCGAAAAATACTTACCGAAGAAGAAACGGCTGAACCGAACAGCGGCGGTCTCTTGAACTGGTTCGGCAGCAGCACGTCAGCCACCTCAAGTGACAGCAGCGACCGGACCCCGGCGTTGGTAACTGAAACCCACATACAGAGGCGATAAAGCTGTCGGAATCTTAAACGAATAAACCAAATTCAAAGCCCTTACCGGTAGAGTTTTTCCAGCG
Source organism: Arachis stenosperma (assembly GCF_014773155.1). Taxonomy (NCBI): domain Eukaryota; kingdom Viridiplantae; phylum Streptophyta; class Magnoliopsida; order Fabales; family Fabaceae; genus Arachis; species Arachis stenosperma. The sequence continues at coordinate 37,581,861 of NC_080382.1, forward strand.
ACAGAAGAAGTAGCCAGAGGCTCCGACGGTGGTCCCGGGAGTCGCAGAACCACCCCTGGCGGCCAGAACCCTTTTCTGATGGCGGCAGTTCCGACCGAGGCGGCGCCGGCGACGCAAACAGCGGCTGGGCGCGGTGGCTGGACTCCCAGCACACCTTCAGATCTCTCTCGTATGCTCTGCTCCCGAACTCTCTCTCTCTCTCTCTCTGGCTCTGCCATAAAGGACGGCGACTGTCTCTGCGGCAAGGTCGACGGCGGCGCAGCTCACCAACGGTGGTGATGGCAGCTTCGCCCTTCTCCTGCGCGCGCACGCGCGTTCCCTCTTCCTCGTGTCGGCTTCTGCATCGCACCCCTCACGTTCGCAGTTCTGGGTCCGGCGCGGTTCAATGGCGATCGACGGCAAGGTGCGGCGGCCAACCAGCGCCTCCTTCCTCTCCCCTGCGTGCACGAGCTTTCTCTCGCCTTCGTGACACTCTTCAGGCGACGAAATGGGATGATGGTGGTAGAACCACGACTGGGCAGGGATGAACGGGCGGCTTCGACGGCGGCGCTCCTCGCGTGTGGCAGTCCGGCAGTCACGGCGGTGACACAGTTAGGCCGCAGCAGAAATGCACAGTGGCGGCGGCGAGTTCCTAGGCGGTGGATCGACGGTGACAAGGCCTCCCCTGTTTTATGTGTGTGCTTTTCATTTGGGGGGGGGGAAGAAGGGGCTTGCGGCTGCTACTGCAGCTTCTGATGGGAAACGGTAATGGGTTAGGGTTTTTAGGGTTAGGATTTTATTTTCAAAAATTAGGGTTATGGGCATTTTAGTAATTTCACTTAAAAATAGGGATAATATAGTAATTAGAAATGAGTTCTAATCCAACAATAATAGTGTATAAAAATACTATTTGCTCATCAATCATACAAATTCTTTTTCAATAAAATGCCCAAATCAAATAATCAGAAATAATATACTTAATTTCTTCATTTTCCAAAATAGCAATATTAATATTTAAAACATTACTTATTTAATCCAAATCATATAAAATCTTTATTATTTCATAACTATCAACTTTATAATTCAAATATAGAAAATAATCCAATAATTATAAAATTGGATAATAATCATAACTCATCTCAAATTCAACAAATCAAAACTTGCCTTAATTATCTTTAATAAAATAAATCTCCAAAATTAAGGCTATAAATAACTGTAGAATTAGAGACTTGATCATAATAAGACTTTTCAAGAGTTTTGGGTCTTACACATTGCATTACATGAGTCTTGCATGTTCTTGTTCATTCATATTTCTCTCTTTCAACTTAGCATGAGAACATGCTAATATTTAAGTGTGGGGAGGTTGATAAACCATTATTTTATGATTCATATTGTGTTTAATTGTGTGGTTTTATCAAGTCTTTGCCCACTTATTCATATGATTTGCATGTAATTACAATTCCTTCTTAAAAATACTCTATGATTGAAAACATGCTTCTTTGGCTTTTATTTTCTTTTATTTAATCCTCTCTTATTACCATTAGATGCCTTGATATGTGTGTTTAGTGATTTCAGGAACTATAGGGCAAGAATGGCTTAAAGGATGGAAAGGAAACATGCAAAAATGGAAGGAACACAAAGAATTGAAGAGATAACCAGCGAAAAGTCACGCAGTCGCATGGCTGACGCGACCGTGCGAAAAGAAAGAAATCACAGTGACGCGCTCGCGTGCCTGACGCAACCGCGCGGATTGGAAGCCCCATGAACGACGCAAATGCGTAGATAACGCGCACGCGTGGTACGAGAAATGCTGAGTGACGCGAACGCGTGGATGACGTGGCTGCGTGACATGCACGATCTGCAAAATTTCAGAAGTCACTGGTAGAGTTTCTGGGCCGGATTTCAACCCTGTTTTCGGCCCAGAAACACAGATTAGAGCCAGGGAACTTGCAGAGACAGGGAACAACATTCATTCTGCATAATTTTTAGTTTTTAGATCTGAATTTACTCCTCCCTTAGGTTTACTCACTTGAACATTCATAATTATGATTTTGAAAGTTTTGGCTTTAGCTTTTGAGAAGAGTCTACCTCCGGTACTAGTCATTATATTCTGTTATTTACTTTTCATTTATTCTTCCATATTCATTAATCTTCCAGAGTTGACATTTGATTTCACAAGTTATTAATATAGACTATTTTTATTTTCAATTAATCCCTTTCATTATTATTTATTATGTCTTCTTTTATTTTCGCCATTGATTCTGTGAAGTTTATAATTATGATGAGTGAGTAGTTCCATAACTTGATTGGGAGATGATTGAAAGGAAACCTTGAGTTGAATCACTCAAGAGAGAAATTATAATTGGGTTTATTGTTGGATCACTCTTTAATCATTGACACTAGTCCTTCCCAAGGGAGAGGATTAGGTCTTGTGACTAGAAACAGCTTTCCAACTTGCTTGACTTTCCTTTACCTAGTAAGGGATAACTAAGCAGAGCAACTTCCAATTATTAATTAATCTTGAGAGTACTTCAACAAGAATAGGGCTTCCAACTTATCTACTCCCAGTCAAGGCTTTTATTTAAAATTAATTAAATTCTCTAAATTAATTTCCTATTTATCAACTCAACCATTTTTGAAAACACCTGATTGATAAAATAGCACATCTTTTTGCAACTCGTTGGGAGACGACCTGGGATTCATACTCCCAGTATTTTAATTTCAATATTGTGACAACCCTTCTAAATTGATAAGCGGATTTTTGGCTGGTTAAGGACTGTACTTGCAATGTATTTCTATTAATAATTTCTTAACTCGCCAATATCTGCCACGTCAAGTAGATACTGAAGTCTACAGGCTCATGCTTTTCCCTTTTGTTGTGAGAGACAGGGCTAAAACATTGTTGGACTCACAACCTAAAGATAGCCTGGACTCCTGGGATAAGCTGGTCGCGGTCTTCTTGGCTAAGTTCTTTCCTCCTCAAAAGCTGAGCAAGCTTAGAGTGGATGTTCAGACCTTCAAACAAAAAGATGGTGAATCCCTCTATGAAGTTTGGGAAAGATACAAGCAGATGACCAAAAGGTGTCCTTCTGACATGCTTTCTAAATGGACCATTTTGGATATATTCTATTATGGTCTATCTAAATTCTCTAAGATGTCACTGGACCATTCTACAGGTGGATCCATTCACCTAAAGAAAACACCTGCAGAAGCTCAAGAACTCATTGACATGGTTGCAAATAACCAACTCATGTATACTTCTGAGAGGAATTCCGTGAGTAATGGGACACCTCAAAGGAAGGGAGTTCTTGAAATTGATGCTCTGAATGCCAAATTGGCTCAGAACAAAATGTTGACTCAGCAAGTCAACATGATTTCTCAAAGTCTGAATGGATGGCAAAATGCTTCCAACAGTACTAAAGAGGCATCTTCTGAAGAAGAAGCTTATGATCCTGAGAACCCTGCAATGGCAGAGGTAAATTATATGGGTGAACTGGTGGACGAAATTGTATCTCTTTATAGAATATGATAATAGAATATGGTCCAAGATCAACTTCGTTCAACTGACCAGCAAGTGTACTGGGTCGTCCAAGTAATACCTTACGTGAGTAAGGGTCGAATCCACAGAGATTATTGGTTTGAAGCAATCAATGTTTATTTTATTTGTCTTAGTCAGGATTTCAATAAAATTGTTTGGGCTACTTGAACAACAGAGTTATTTGTTTATAAAGGATTATGGAATATATTGGAATAATAAAGAGTACTAGCGTTACTTGTTGTGCAGTAATGGAGAATATGTTGGAGTTTTGGAGATGCTTTGTCCTTTGAATTTCTACTCTTCCTTGAAGTCCTCTTCTCACACGCCTGGTTCCTTCCATGGCAAGCTCTTTGTAGGGTGTCACCGTTGTCAGTGGCTACTTCCCATCCTCGCAGTGAAAGCTAATGCACGCACTCTGTCACAGTACGGCCAATCACCGGTTGGTTCCCGCTCCTACTGGAATAGAATCCCTCTTTTGCGTCTGTCACTAACGCCCAGCAGGTTAAAGTTTGAAGCACGTCACAGTCATTCAATCCTGGAATCCTACTCGGAATACCACAGACAAGGTTTAGACTTTCCGGATTCTCATGAATGCTGCCATCAATCCAGCTTATACCACGAAGATTCTGTTGGGGAATCTAAGAGATATTCATTCAATCTGATGTAGAACGGAGGTGGTTGTCAGGCACACGTTCATGGGTTGAGGAAGGTGATGAGTGTCACGAATCATCACCTTCTCCACAGTTAGGCGCGAATAAACATCTTAGATAGGAACAAGCGTGTTTGAATGGAAAACAAAGGAATTGTATTAAATCATTGAGACGCTGCAGAGCTCCTCACCCCCAACAATGGAGTTTAGAGACTCATGCCGTCAAAAGTATGTAATTCAGATCTGAAAATGTCATGAGGTACAAGATGAGTCTGTAAAAGTTGTTTAAATAGTAAACTAGTAACCTAGGTTTACAGAAAAATGAATAAACTAAGATAATTGGTGCAGAAATCCACTTCTGGGGCCCACTTGGTGTGTGCTGGGGCTGAGACTAAAGCTTTTCACGTGTAAAGGCTTTTCTTGGCGTCAAACTCCAGGTTTTGACGTGTTTTGGGCGTTCAACTCCGGATCATGACGTTTTTCTGGCGTTTAACTCCAGACAGCAGCATGTACTTGGCGTTCAACGCCAAGTTACGTCGTCTATCCTTGCGCAAAGTATGGACTATTATATATTGCTGGAAAGCCCTGGATGTCTACTTTCCAACGCCGTTGAGAGCGCGCCAATTGGACTCCTGTAGCTCCAGAAAATCCATTTCGAGTGCAGGGAGGTCAGGATCCAACAGCATCAGCAGTCCTTTTTCAGCCTAAGTCAGATTTTTGCTCAGCTCCCTCAATTTCAGCCAGAAAATACCTGAAATCACAGAAAAACACACAAACTCATAGTAAAGTCCAGAAATATGATTTTTGCCTAAAAACTAATAATAATTAACTAAAAACTAATTAAAACATGCTAAAATCTACATGAAATTACCCCCAAAAAGCGTACAAATATCCGCTCATCACAACACCAAACTTAAACTGTTGCTTGTCCTCAAGCAACTAGATGAATAAAATAGGTTCTAACAGAAATTAAGAAGTAGTATATATTTCAGAGTTTTAGATGAAGTTCAAATTTATTAGATGAGCGGGGCTTGTAGCTTTTGTCTCTGAACAGTTTTGGCATCCCCCTGTATCTTTAAATTTTCAGAATAATTGGCATCCTTAGGAACTCAGAATTCAGATAGTATTATTGACTCTCCTAGTGTAGTATGTTGATTCTTGAACACAGTTATTTTATGAGTCTTGGCTGTGGCCCTAAGCACTTTGTTTTCCAGTATTACCACCGGATACATAAATGCCACAGACACATAACTGGGTGAACCTTTTCAGATTATGACTCAGCTTTGCTAGAGTCCCCAGTCAGTGGTGTCCAGAGCTCTTAAGCACACTCTTTTGCTTTGGATCACGACTTTAACCACTCAGTCTCAAGCTTTTCACTTGGACCTTCATGACACAAGCACATGGTTAGGGACAGCTTGATTTAGCCGCTTAGGCCTGGATTTTATTTCCTTGGGCCCTCCTATCCATAGATGCTCAAAGCCTTGGATCCTTTTTACCCTTGCCTTTTGGTTTTAAGGGCTGCTTGGCTTTTATTCCTTTTGATTGTAATTATATATATATATATATATATATATATATATATATATATTTTTTTTTTGACTGCTTTTTCTTGCTTCAAGAATCAATTTCATGATTTTTCAGATCATCAATAATATTTTTCGTGTTCCTCATCCTTTCAGGAGCCAATATTCATCAAATTCAAAATACAATTTATGCACTGTTCAAGCATTCATTCAGAGAACAAAAAGTATTGCCACCACATATAATTAATTATAAATTTTATTATTAAGAACTCAAAAAATATAGATTACTTCTTTATTCTAAAATAAAATCTACTACTTTATTCATGCCTGATGATGATGAGAAAAATAAACTATAGCTTAATTGGAAATAAAATCAAAATAGACATACTAATTACTACTAAATATCTCCTAAGGTGAATTTCAAATAAAAAATGCTATCACTAAATTAAAGCAGGAAAATTGGAACTCAGCAACCTTTTGTTTTGAGGAAGGACGTGTTCTTCTAATCTCTGGGGTGTTGTTCAAGGATTAATTTTTGGCGCTTCAGCTCCCTTAGATCACGCCCTTGCTCCTCCTGTTCTTTGAGCAGTTTGCAAAGCATGCTACTTTGATTATTCTGTTCTTCCTTTATTTGATCCATAGCTTCTTGCAATCTGGAAATAGAGGCTTCAAGATGTTCCCAATATTCGAATTGAGGCAGTTCTGGGAGAGCTTCTTGTGCTCTCTTCCTGGTTGAATCATCTTGTTGCTGTCTGACCATTGATATTCCAGTAATTGGCTTTTCAACTGGGATGTACTCTGTTATTCCCATCTTCACTCCGGCATCTTTGCAGAGCATAGAAATTAAGCTTGGATAGGCCAATCTGGCGTCTTTAGAGTTCCTGTTTGCTACTTTGTATAGCTCACATGAGATCAGTTGATGGACTTCTACCTCTTTTCCCAACATGATGCAGTGAATCATGACAGCTCTTTTGATGGTTACTTCAGAACGGTTGCTGGTGGGCAATATGGAACGCCCTACGAAATCCAGCCAGCCTCTGGCTACTGGTTTTAGATCCTCCCTTTTTAGTTGAACTGGGTCGCCAGTTGTGCTGGTAGTCCACTTGGCTCCAGGAACGCATATATCTTCCAAGATCCTGTTCAATCCTTTATTGACCCTCATCATTCTCCTATTAAAGGAGTCTGGGTCGTCTTTTAGTTGAGGAATCTTGAATATCTCCCTGATCCTGTCAGGATTGGTATGAATGATCTTTCCTCTGACCACGGTTTTATGATCAAAGATAGCAGCTCCAACGATTCTTTGCCTTTCTGTCTGCCATAGATTAGCATAGAACTCTTGAACCATGTTTCTTCCCACTTTTGTTTCAGGATTGGCCAGAATTTCCCAATGCCTGTTTCTGATTTGCTCTTGGATCTCCGGATATTCATCTTCTTTCAAATCAAATCTGACTTCCGGGATCCCTGATCTGTGACTCATTATTTTATAATAATGATCTGAATGTTCTTTAGATAAGAACTTCCCTTGATTCCAAAGTGGCTTTGGAGCGCTTTCTTTCTTGCCCTTTTGGGTGGGTTGTTTTCCTCTTGGGGCCATGAATTTGATGATCACGGATATCCACACCAAACTTAGAGCTTTGCTTGTCCTCAAGCAAAAAGAGAAGAAAGAAGAGGGATAGGAGGAGAGCAGTTTGGATGATGAGGAGGGCGCCGAACACAAGATATAGGGAGGGGGGGTGGGTTATTTTCGAAAAATAAGAAAGAGATAAGATAAAAGATATGATTTTAAAAGATATGATTAGAAAAAGATATAATTTTTAAAAGAGAAAGATATGAATAAGAATTTAAAAGACAAATCTGAAAAATTTAATTTTGAAAAAGATTTTTTTTTTTTTTAAAAAAAAAAATAATTGAGTTTTGAAAACAAATTTTTAAAAGAGTTGATTGGATTGAAAATTAATTTGTCCTTTATGGATTAAGATACCTTTGATATTTTGAAAAAGGGATATTAGAAATTAGGATTTTTAGAACTCTAATTTGGGATGAGAGATGATAATTTGAAATATGTTGATGCAAGAAATCATGAATTGAAACATAAAAATTTGGAAAAAATATAAAGAAAAACGAAATTGTACCTCCTCCCACCATCCTGGCGTTAAACGCCCACATGGTGCATGGTTTGGGCGTTTAACGCCCATGTGATGCTTCTCCTGGGCGTTCAACGCCCATGTGATGCTTCTTTCTGGCGTTGAACGCCAGGAAGTCCTTCTTTACTGGGCGTTTTTCTAAACGCCCAGAATGCTAGCAGATTGGCGTTAAACGCCCAGAAGGTGCATCTTTCTGGCGTTTAACGCCCAGAAGATGCTCCTTTCTGGCGTTTAACGCCCAGAAGGCTACCCTTACTGGCGTTAAACGCCCGGTGGGTGCTTCTTTTAGGCGTTTAACGCCCAAAGTGTTTCTTACTGGCTTTTTCATGCCAGTGAACTTCCAAATTTCTCTGTAACTCTTGGGACTTCAGTTAATTTGTTATTTCACCTTTAAAGATACTTAGACCTAAACCTGTAAAGAAAGAAAATTTATTTAATTAGTAATTAAACTTTGTATATGGCTGGGTTGCCTCCCAGCAAGCGCTTCTTTAATGTCATTAGCTGGACTATCACTGATTCTTCAATTAAGTCTCAGTCTTGAGCATTCTTGCTCAAAATTGCCTTCAAGATAATGTTTAACTCTTTGTCCATTGACAATGAACTTTTTGTTAGAGTCATTATCTTGAAGCTCTATGTAGCCATATGGTGATACACTTGTAATTACATATGGACCTCTCCACCGGGATTTTAATTTCCCGGGGAATAATTTGAGCCTAGAGTTAAATAGCAGAACTTTCTGCCCTGGTTTAAAGACTCTGGATGACAATTTCTTATCATGCCATTTTTTTGCTTTTTCCTTGTAAATTTTTGCATTTTCAAAAGCATTGAGTCTAAACTCTTCTAGCTCATTTAACTGGAGCAATCGTTTTTCTCCAGCTAATTTGGCATCAAGGTTCAGGAATCTGGTTGCCCAGTAGGCCTTGTGTTCCAGTTCCACTGGCAAGTGACACGCCTTTCCATACACAAGCTGGTATGGAGAGGTCCCTATAGGGGTCTTAAATGCTGTTCTGTATGCCCACAGAGCATCATCCAAGCTTCTTGCCCAATCCTTTCTGCGGTTAATTACAGTCCGTTCCAGGATTCTTTTAAGTTCTCTATTTGAGACTTCTGCCTGCCCATTAGTCTGTGGGTGATATGGAGTAGCCACCCTGTGGTTGACTCCATAACGGACTAGAGCAGAGTAGAGCTGCTTATTACAGAAATGAGTACCCCCATCACTGATTAACACTCTGGGGATACCAAATCTGCTGAAGATATGTTTCTGGAGGAATTTTAACACTGTTTTAGTGTCATTAGTGGGTGTTGCAATAGCCTCCACCCATTTGGATACATAATCCACTGCCACCAGAATATAGGTGTTTGAGTATGATGGTGGGAAAGGTCCCATGAAGTCAATACCCCATACATCAAACAACTCAATTTCCAAGATTCCTTGTTGAGGCATAGCATAACTGTGGGGCAGGTTGCCTGATCTCTGGCAACTATCACAGTTAAGCACAAATGCTCGGGAATCTTTATAGAGAGTAGGCCAGTAGAAGCCACTCTGGAGGACTCTTGTGGCTGTTCGTTCACTTCCAAAATGTCCTCCATACTGTGATCCATGGCAATGCCAAAGGATCTTCTGTGCTTCTTCTTTAGGCACACATCTACGGATTACTCCGTCTGCACATCTCTTAAAGAGATATGGTTCATCCCAGAGATAGTATTTTGCATCTGTGATTAATTTCTTTGATTGCACCTTACTGTACTCCTTGGGTATGAATCTCACTGCCTTGTAGTTTGCAATGTCTGCAAACCATGGCACTTCCTGGACGGCTAGTAATTGCTCATCCGGAAAGGTTTCAGAAATTTCAGTGAGAGGGAGGGACGCCCCTTCCAATGGTTCTATTCGGGACAGGTGATCTGCTACTTGATTTTCTGTCCCTTTTCTGTCTCTTATTTCTATATCAAACTCTTGCAGAAGCAGCACCCATCTGATGAGTCTGGGTTTTGAATCTTGCTTTGTGAGTAGATATTTAAGAGCAGCATGATCAGTGTACACAATCACTTTTGATCCTACTAAGTAGGATCTGAATTTGTCAATGGCATAAACCACTGCAAGTAGCTCTTTTTCTGTGGTTGTGTAATTCTTCTGTGCATCATTTAGCACACGGCTGGCATAGTAAATGACATGCAGAAGCTTGTCATGCCTTTGCCCCAACACTGCACCAATGGCATGGTCACTGGCATCACACATTAGTTCAAATGGTAATGTCCAGTCTGGTGCAGAGATGATTGGTGCTGTGACCAATTTAGCTTTCAGAGTTTCAAATGCCTGCAGACACTCCTCATCAAAGATAAATGGCATGTCTGCAGCTAGCAGGTTGCTCAGAGGTTTGGCGATTTTTGAAAAATCCTTTATAAACCTCCTATAAAACCCTGCATGTCCCAGAAAACTTCTGATTGCCTTAACATTAGCAGGTGGTGGTAATTTTTCAATTACTTCTACCTTAGCTTGGTCCACCTCTATCCCCTTGTTCGAAATTTTGTGCCCAAGGACAATCCCTTCAGTCACCATAAAGTGACATTTTTCCCAGTTTAAAACCAGGTTAGTCTCTTGGCATCTTTTCAGAACAAGTGCTAAATGGTTAAGGCAGGAGCTGAATGAGTCTCCAAATACTGAAAAGTCATCCATGAAGACTTCCAGGAATTTTTCCACCATATCAGAGAAAATTGAGAGCATGCACCTCTGAAAGGTTGCAGGTGCATTGCATAAGCCAAATGGCATCCTTCTGTATGCAAATACTCCAGAAGGGCATGTGAATGCCGTTTTCTCTGATCCTGGGGATCTACTGCAATTTGATTATAACCTGAATATCCATCCAGAAAGCAGTAGTATTCATGACCTGCTAGTCTTTCTAGCATCTGGTCTATGAATGGTAAAGGAAAATGATCCTTTCTGGTGGCTGTATTGAGCCTTCTATAATCAATACACATACGCCACCCTGTAACTGTCCTTGTAGGAACCAGTTCATTTTTTTCATTGTGAACTACAGTCATGCCTCCTTTCTTAGGGACAACTTGGACAGGGCTCACCCAGGGGCTGTCAGAAATAGGATAAATAATCCCAGCCTCTAGTAATTTAGTGACCTCTTTCTGCACCACTTCTTTCATAGCTGGATTCAGCCGCCTTTGTGGTTGAACCACTGGCTTGGCGTCATCTTCCAACAAGATTTTGTGCATGCACCTGGCTGGGCTAATGCCCTTAAGATCACTAATGGACCACCCAAGAGCTGTCTTGTGCGTCCTTAGCACTTGAATTAGTGCTTCCTCTTCCTGTGGCTCCAAGGTAGAGCTTATAATTACAGGAAAGGTTTCACCTTCTCCCAGAAATGCATATTTCAGGGATGGTGGTAATGGTTTGAGCTCGGGTTTTGGAGGTTTCTCCTCTTCCTGAGGGATTTTCAGAGGTTCTATTATCTTCTCTGACTCCTCCAAATCAGGCTGAACATCTTTAAAGATGTCCTCTAGCTCTGATTCGAGACTCTCAGCCATATTGACCTCTCTTACCAGAGAATCAATCATGTCAACACTCATGCAGTCATTTGGGGTGTCTGGATGTTGCATGGCTTTGACCACATTCAACTTGAATTCCTCCTCATTGACTCTCAAGGTTACTTCCCCTTTTTGGACATCAATGAGGGTTCGGCCAGTTGCTAGGAAAGGTCTTCCTAGAATGAGAGTTGCACTCTTGTGCTCCTCCATTTCCAGCACCACAAAGTCAGTAGGAAAGGCAAATGGCCCAACCTTGACAATCATGTCTTCAATCACGCCTGATGGGTATTTAATGGAGCCATCAGCAAGTTGAAGACATATCCTGGTTGGTTTGATTTCTTCAGTTAAACCAAGCTTTCTGATAGTAGATGCAGGTATTAGGTTGATACTTGCCCCAAGGTCACATAAAGCTTGCTTGGTGCAATTACCTTCTAATGTGCATGGTATCATAAAGCTCCCAGGATCTTTAAGCTTCTCAGGTAAGCTTTTTAGAATGACTGCACTGCATTCTTCAGTGAGGTAAACCTTTTCAGTCTCCCTCCAATCCTTCTTATGACTTAAGATCTCTTTCATGAACTTAGCATAAGAGGGTATTTGCTCAAGTGCTTCTGCAAACGGAATCTTTATTTCAAGAGTCCTGAGATAGTCTGCAAAGCGGGCAAATTGCTTATCTTGTTCCGCTTGGCAGAGTTTTTGAGGATAAGGCATTTTGGCTCTGTATTCCTCAACCTTAGTTGCTGCAGGTTTATTACCTACAGAAGTGGGTTGGGAAGCCTTGTTATCAGCACTTGTATGTGACTGATTCCCTACTGGCATTTGAATGCCAGAGGTAGGAGCTGGAGTGGCGTTAGACGCCACTTCCTTGCTTGTTACTGGCGTTTGAACGCCAGAACCATGCTCCTTTTGGGCGTTCAACGCCAGATTCAAGCTTGTTTCTGGCGTTGAACGCCAGGAATCAGTATGGTCTGGGCGTTCAGCGCCAGCTTTATCCCTTTCTGGGCTCTGCTTGTCCTCAGAGGGATTTTGATTAGCTATTCGTTCATGTCCTTGCTTCTTGCTGCTTTGAAGTGAGGTATTTAATGTTTTCCCACTTCTTAATTGAACTGCTTGGCATTCTTCTACTATTTGTTTTGACAGTTGTTTTTCTGTTTGCTTTAATTGCACTTCCATGTTCCTGTTTGCCATTCTTGTTTCCTGTAATATCTCCTTGAATTCGGCTAGCTGCTGAGTTAGAAAGTCTAATTGCTGATTAAATTCATTAGCCTGATCCACCGGACTGAGTTCTGCAGTTACTGTTTTAGCTTCTCCTTTCATGGAAGATTCACTGCTTAGATACATATGTTGATTTCTGGCAACTGTATCAATAAGCTCTTGAGCTTCTTCAATTGTTTTTCTCATGTGTATAGATCCACCAGCTGAGTGGTCTAGAGAAATCTGAGCCTTTTCTGTAAGCCCATAGTAGAAGATGTCTAATTGCACCCATTCTGAAAACATTTCAGAGGGGCATTTTCTTAGCATCTCTCTGTATCTCTCCCAAGCATCATAAAGGGATTCATTATCTCCTTGTTTGAAGCCTTGGATGTTTAGCCTTAGCTGTGTCATCCGTTTGGGAGGGAAATAGTGATTCAGGAATTTTTCTGACAGCTGTTTCTATGTTTTATGCTGTTCTTAGGCTGGTTATTTAACCACCTCTTAGCTTGATCTTTTACAGCAAATGGAAACAGTAGTAATCTGTAGATATCCTGATCCACTTCCTTATCATGTACTGTATCAGCAATTTGCAGAAATTGTGCCAGAAACTCTGTAGGTTCTTCATGTGGAAGACCAGAGTACTGACAGTTTTGCTGCACCATGATAATGAGCTGAGGATTCAGCTCAAAGCTACTAACTCCAATGGAGGGTATACAGATACTACTCCCATATGAAGCAGTAGTGGGGTTAGCATATGACCCCAGAGTCCTCTTGGACTGTTCATTCCTACTTGCTTCCATGATTGAATACAAGTTGAGAATTTATAGTTTGAAATATGGTGATGGAATAAATAAAAATGGAATAAATAAAAAGAAGAAAAAATCGAAAAAGTAGTTGGAAAATATAAATTTTTTTTTAAAAAAAATAAAAACAAAATTAAATAAAAGAAAGTGGAAATATTTTGAAATAGAAAATTGAATTTTTAATGTAAGATTTTCGAAAAAGTAGTTTTAAAAATAGTTAGAAAATAAAAATTTTTTGAATTTTGAATTTTATGATGAAAGAGAAAAACGCACAAAAGACACAAGACTTAAAATTTTTAGATCTAATGCTCCTTATTTTTCGAAAATTTTTGGAGGGAAAACACCAAGGAACACCAAACTTAAAAATTTTAAGATCAAGACACAAGAAAAACTCAAGAACACTTTGAAGATTCACAAGAACACCAAGAACACAAGAAAGAACACCAAACTTAAAATTTTTAGAAAACCAAGACAAATTTTCGAAAATTATATTAAAATTAACAAGAAAACACCAAACTTAAAGTTTGGCACAGATTAAACCAAGAAAAATTATTTTTGAAAAAGATTTTCAAAAGAACTGGTGCCCAATTGCCAAGAACATAAGCCAACACTATAACCAACTGAATTAAAAATGTAATGTATTTTAAAGATGTATTTTTTATGGATAAACTAAATTTTTGAAAACTAATGTTTTGAAAAAGCACAAGAAAAACAAGAAAAGACACAGAACAAGAAAAACTCAAGATCAAACAAGAAAAATAAGCAAGAACAACTTGAAGATCAATGAAGAACAAAGAACACAAGTCGAAAATTTTAAAAGAAAATATGAGATATGCAATTGACACCAAACTTAGAACAAGACACTAAACTCACGAAAATTTAACAATTAATCAAGAAAAATAATATTTTTGAAACAAAATTTTTTTTTTTTTGAAAATAAACTATCCTATCAAGATTTAATGACTCTATAACAATAAAAAAAATAAAAATAAAAATAAATTATTCCTAATCTAAGAAATAAAATAAGCCTTCAATTGTCCAAACTCAATAATCCCCGGCAACGGTGCCAAAAACTTGGTGGACGAAATTGTATCTCTTTATAGAATATGATAATAGAATATGGTCCAAGATCAACTTCGTTCAACTGACCAGCAAGTGTACTGGGTCGTCCAAGTAATACCTTACGTGAGTAAGGGTCGAATCCACAGAGATTATTGGTTTGAAGCAATCAATGTTTATTTTATTTGTCTTAGTCAGGATTTCAATAAAATTGTTTGGGCTACTTGAACAACAGAGTTATTTGTTTATAAAGGATTATGGAATATATTGGAATAATAAAGAGTACTAGCGTTACTTGTTGTGCAGTAATGGAGAATATGTTGGAGTTTTGGAGATGCTTTGTCCTTTGAATTTCTACTCTTCCTTGAAGTCCTCTTCTCACACGCCTGGTTCCTTCCATGGCAAGCTCTTTGTAGGGTGTCACCGTTGTCAGTGGCTACTTCCCATCCTCGCAGTGAAAGCTAATGCACGCACTCTGTCACAGTACGGCCAATCACCGGTTGGTTCCCGCTCCTACTGGAATATAATCCCTCTTTTGCGTCTGTCACTAACGCCCAGCAGGTTAAAGTTTGAAGCACGTCACAGTCATTCAATCCCGGAATCCTACTCGGAATACCACAGACAAGGTTTAGACTTTCCGGATTCTCATGAATGCTGCCATCAATCCAGCTTATACCACGAAGATTCTGTTGGGGAATCTAAGAGATATTCATTCAATCTGATGTAGAACGGAGGTGGTTGTCAGGCACACATTCATGGGTTGAGGAAGGTGATGAGTGTCACGGATCATCACCTTCTCCACAGTTAGGCGCGAATAAACATCTTAGATAGGAACAAGCGTGTTTGAATGGAAAACAAAGGAATTGTATTAAATCATTGAGACGCTGCAGAGCTCCTCACCCCCAACAATGGAGTTTAGAGACTCATGCCGTCAAAAGTATGTAATTCAGATCTGAAAATGTCATGAGGTACAAGATGAGTCTGTAAAAGTTGTTTAAATAGTAAACTAGTAACCTAGGTTTACAGAAAAATGAATAAACTAAGATAATTGGTGCAGAAATCCACTTCTGGGACCCACTTGGTGTGTGCTGGGCTGAGACTAAAGCTTTTCACGTGTAAAGGCCTTTCTTGGCGTCAAACTCCAGGTTTTGACGTGTTTTGGGCGTTCAACTCCGGATCATGACGTTTTTCTGGCGTTTAACTCCAGACAGCAGCATGTACTTGGCGTTCAACGCCAAGTTACGTCGTCTATCCTTGCGCAAAGTATGGACTATTATATATTGCTGGAAAGCCCTGGATGTCTACTTTCCAACGCCGTTGAGAGCGCGCCAATTGGACTCCTGTAGCTCCAGAAAATCCATTTCGAGTGCAGGGAGGTCAGGATCCAACAGCATCAGCAGTCCTTTTTCAGCCTAAGTCAGATTTTTGCTCAGCTCCCTCAATTTCAGCCAGAAAATACCTGAAATCACAGAAAAACACACAAACTCATAGTAAAGTCCAGAAATATGATTTTTGCCTAAAAACTAATAATAATTAACTAAAAACTAATTAAAACATGCTAAAATCTACATGAAATTACCCCCAAAAAGCGTACAAAATATCCGCTCATCATGAACCTTATGGAAACACCTATAATTCATCATGGAGAAATCATCCCAATTTCTCATGGAAGGATCAACAAAAGACTCAACAAGGCTTTAATAATGGTGGAAGAAATAGGCTCAGCAATAGCAAGCCTTATCCATCATCTTCTCAGCAACAGACAGAGAATTCTGAGCAGAGCACCTCTAATTTAGCAAACTTAGTCTCTGATCTGTCTAAGGCCACTTTAAGTTTCATGAGTGAAACAAGGTCCTCCATCAGAAATTTGGAGGCACAAGTGGGCCAGTTGAGTAAGAAAGTCACTGAAACTCCTCCTAGTACTCCCCCAAGTAATACTAAAGAGAATCCAAAAAGAGAGTGCAAGGCCATTGACATAATTAACATGGCCGAACCTAGGAAGGAAGGGGAGGACGTGAATCCCAATGAGGAAGACCTCATGGGACCCAAAGGGATCTGAAGGTCATATAGAGACCATAGAGATCCCATTAAACCTCTTTCTGCCATTCATGAGCTCTGAAGACTATTCCTCGTCTGATGAGGATGAAAATGTAACTAGAGAGCAAGTTGCTCAATATCTAGGAGCCATCATGAAGCTGAATGCCAAGTTATTTGGTAATGAGACTTGGGAAGGTGAACCTCCCTTGCTCATTAGTGAACTAGATTCATGAGCTCAGCAAACTTTATCTCAAAAGAGACAAGATCCTGGCAAATTCTTAATACCCTGTACCATAGGCACCATGACCTTTGAGAAGGCTCTGTGTGACCTAGGGTCAGGCTTAAATCTTATGCCACTCTCTGTAATGGAGAAGCTGGGGATCATTGAGGTACAGCCTGCCATATTCTCATTACAAATGGCAGACAAGTCAGTAAGACAAGCTTATGGATTGGTAGAGGACGTGCTAGTGAAGGTTAAAGGCCTTTACATCCCTCTTGATTTCATAATATTAGACACTAGGAAGGAGGAGGATAAATGCATCATCCTTGGAAGACCTTTCCTAGCCACAGCAGGAGCTGTAATAGATGTTAACAGAGGAGAATTAGTCCTTTAATTGAATGGGGACTACCTTGTGTTTAAGACCCAATGGTGTTCTTCTGTATACATAGAGAGGAAGCATGAAAAGCTTCTCTCAATACAGAGTCAAACAAAGCCCCCACAATCAAACTCTAAGTTTGGTGTTGGGAGGCCACAACCAAACTCTAAGTTTGGTGTTAAACCCCCACATTCAAACTCTAAGTTTGGTGTTGGGAGTCCACAACATTAACCTGATCACCTGTGAGGCTCCATGAGAGCCCACTGTCAAGCTAGTGACATTAAAAAAGCGCTTATTGGGAGGCAATCCAATTTTTATTTATCTAATTTTATTTTTATTTTATTTTTCCTTTATGTTTTATTAGGTTCATGATCATGTGGAGTCACAAAAATAAATATTAAAATTAAAAACAGAATCAAAAATAGCAGAAGAAAAAGCACACCCTGGAGGAAGGGCTTACTGGCGTTTAAACGTCAGTAAGGAGCATCTGGCTGGCGTTCAATGCCAGAATAGAGCATGCATCTGGCGTTGAACGCTGGTGCGCAAAATTGTGATCACTACACAACTTTGCACAACTAACCAGCAAGTGCACTGGGTCGTCCAAGTAATACCTTACGTGAGTAAGGGTCGATCCCACGGAGATTGTTGGTATGAAGCAAGCTATGGTCACCTTGTAAATCTCAGTCAGGCAGACTTAAATGGGTATAGATGATGAATAAAACATAAAGATAAAGATAGAGATACTTATGTATATCATTGGTGAGAGCTTCAGATAAGCGAATGGAGATGCTTTGTCCCTTCCGTCTCTCTGCTTTCCTACTGTCTTCATCCAATCCTTCTTACTCCTTTCCATGGCAAGCTTATGCAAGGGTTTCACCGTTGTCAGTGGCTACCTCCCATCCTCTCATTGGAAATGTTCAACGCACCCTGTCACGGCACGGCTATCCATCTGTCGGTTCTCAATCAGGCCGAAATAGAATCCAGTGATTCTTTTGCGTCTGTCACTAACGCCCCGCCTTCAGGAGTTTGAAGCACGTCACAGTCATTCAATCATTGAATCCTACTCAGAATACCACAGACAAGGTTAGACCTTCCGGATTCTCTTGAATGCCGCCATCAGTTCTTGCCTATACCACGAAGGGTTCTCCTAGGTAATTCACCTCTTCCATTGAAGGGTTCTCAGGATCATAAGCTTCTTCTTCAGATGAAGCATCCTTAGTACTGCTTGGTGCATTTTGCATTCCAGACAGACTTTGAGAAATCAAATTGACTTGTTGAGTCAATATCTTATTTTGAGCCAAAATGGCATTCAGAGTATCAATCTCAAGAACTCCTTTCTTCTGATTTGTCCCATTGTTCACAGGATTCCTTTCAGAAGTGTACATGAATTGGTTATTTGCAACCATTCAATTAGCTCTTGAGCTTCTGTAGGCGTCTTCCTCAGATGAAGAGATCCTCCAGCAGAGCTATCCAAAGACATCTTGGATAGTTCAGAGAGACCATCATAGAAAATACCTATGATGCTCCATTCAGAAAGCATGTCAGAAGGACATTTTCTGATTAATTGTTTGTATCTTTCCCAAGCTTCAAAGAGGGATTCTCTATCCTTCTGTCTGAAGGTTTGGACTTCCACTCTAAGCTTACTCAATTTTTGAGGTGGAAAGAATTTTGCCAAGAAGGCATTGACTAGCTTTTCCTAAGAGTCCAGGCTTTCTTTAGGTTGTGAGTCCAACCATGTCCTAGCTCTGTCTCTTACAGCAAAAGGGAATAGCATAAGTCTGTAGACCTCAAGGTCAACCCCATTAGTCTTGACAGTGTCACAGATTTGCAAGAATTCAGCTAAGAACTGATGAGGATCTTCCAATGGAAGTCCATGGAACTTGCAATTCTGTTGCATTAGAGAAACTAATTGAGGCTTAAGCTCAAAGTTGTTTGCTCCAATGGCAGGGATAGAGATGCTTCTCCCATAGAAGTCGGGAGTAGATGCAGTAAAGTCACCCAGCACCTTCCTTGCATTGTTGTTGTTTTCGGCTGCCATGTCTTCTTCTTCTTTGAAGATTTCTGTTAGGTCCTTTTCAGAGAGTTGTGCCTTAGCTTCTCTTAGTTTTCGCTTCAAGGTCCTTTCAGGTTCAGGGTCAGCTTCAACAAGAATGCCTTTGTCTTTGTTCCTGCTCATATGAAAGAGAAGAGAACAAGAAAATGTGGAATCCTCTATGTCACAGTATAGAGATTCCTTGAGGTGTCAGAGGAATAGAAAAATAGAAAGAAGAGGTAGAGGAATTCGAACTTAATTAGATAGAGTTCGAATTGTGCATTGAGAAGGAGTGGTACTCCATAAATAGAAGGATGTGGGAAGAGAGGAAGAAATTTTCGAAAATCAAGTGAAATATTTTGAAAACATTTTTGAAAAAACTTTAATTGATTTTCGAAAATCAAGAGTGGGAAAGAAATCAAGTAATTTTTTGAAAAAGATTTTGAAATTAGAAATCAAAAAGATATGATTAAAAACTGTTTTGAAAAAGATGTGATTAAAAAGATATGATAAAAAAAATTTTATGCTTTTAAAAAGATATGATTGAAAAGATATGATTTGAAGACAATTTTAAAAAGATTTGATTTTAAAAATTAATGACTTGCCTAACAAGAAAAGATATGATTCAAACATTAAACCTTTCTCAACAGAAAAGGCAACATACTTGAATTGTTCAATCAAATCATTAATTGTTAGCAAGTATCTTTGAAAAAGGAAAGAAATTGATTTTGAGAACATTTGATTGAAAAGATATGATTTGAAAAAGATTTGATTTTGAAAAACTTTGAAAACTTGAAAAAAATTTGATTTTGAAAACAAAATCCTCCCCCTTGTGCCATCCTGGCGTTAAACGCCCAGAATGGTGCACATTCTGGTGTAAAACCCGGTAAATTAACGGCTAATTAACCCATAAATGAGAATTTATTCTAGAAAGCCTAAAATGTGATTTTTATGGCTAAATGTGATAGAGGAGACTGAGACGAGAATTTTGGTACCAATTTTATAGAATTCGGACCAAGATTGGACCGAACGGGCCAAACCGGGCCAACCGGACCCAAAGTGGGCCCTTGGCCCAACATAACTTAACCAAAACCCTAGTTTTCAGCACTCTCTCTCCTCACTTATCACTCAAAAACGCTGAAATGGAGGCTATGGGAGAAGAACACTCTCTCAAAGTTCTTTCTCTCATTTGATCTTCAAACCACCATAACTTTTGATCTAGAGCTCCGATTGCCGCCCCGTTTGCGGCCACGCGTTCACCGCGGAGAGCTCTACAAAACCCATACAACCAATCTTGAGGTAAGCCACGTGTTGCTGTTCGAAATCTCAGCCCTTATTTTCGAGTTTCATGGGTAAAATGTTGAGATTTTGGGTTCTTTGATGTTATAGGACCCAACTCTCTTGAAGGAGAAGGTTAATCTTGTCTCCTTGGACCTTGGGTGTGGTAAGATTCTCAACCCTAGTGTGATTTGTGATTTTATGATGTTTGGGTTTTGAGATGTTGTGTATGGGTATGATGATTGTGGCTTAGGTTGTGTATATGTGAATATTGGAGCTTGATTGGTGATTTTGAAAAGCTTGAAAAGGGTTTGGTGGTGAAAAATCTGTTCTTGGAGGTTTTGAGGCCTTGAGAGCTTGTGGATAAGTGGTTTGGAAGTGCTCCGATTGAGCTTGGAAAATTCGGCTAAGGTATGGTTTCGGTTTCCCGTATCTAATATGTAATGTGGTAGGAAATACTTAGGCTAGAGGCCCTAAGATAGGCATTGAATGGTTGATGTTGTTGAATGATTGAGATATATGATGTGGTCATATATGTGATGATGATTATTGATGCCTTGGTGGTATGATGTATGAGAAATATGCATGTTGAGATATACGCTTGATGATTGGTTATGGTTGAATTGTGGGTTGAACCATGTTGATGGTGAGTATGATGTTGATTATGTACAATGATGATTTATTGGAATTGATGTTGTTGAGAATTGGCATGAGGAATAGTATATGATATGTCAATATGTTTGAGTTTGAGCCACTTGGGTGAAGTGGGCTAAAATGATGAGATAGTGATTTTGTATATTGTGGTTATGTGTCAATGTGTGAGTTGAGGAGGCTTGATGTTGAGTTTGATACATTTTGATTGTTTTCAAAGAAAAGGGATGAAATTGGCATGTTTTGATTGACTTTGAAAGGAGTTGAAAATGGTTTGTTTTGAAAATGGCATATTGTGGTTTTGTATGAAAATATGGTTTTTGGGCATACTTTGACGGGACATAACTTGGACTACGGATCTCCGTTTTGTACCAAATCTGTTTAGAAATGAAATTGGATCCGGGATGTCCATGCCGTTCGAAGAACGGGTGAAAAACGATTTAAAATGAGGAAGTTATGTCCGTCGGAAGATTGGGGTCTAGATCTGTGAAATTCTGCAGCTTTTAACTTAGAAAATTTTTAGCAGAATGACCCCTTGCGCGTGGGCGCACCTGGCGCGTACGCGCCGACCTTCCGAAAAGTGCCATCCACGCGTACGCGTGATGTGCGCGGGCGCGCCGATTGTGCTGCACCCAATGCCCAGCCATTTTACAGAGAGTTATGCCAGAACTGTGCCGGTGTTGTGCTTGGGGCACGAGAACACCCGCGCGTACCCGTAGGTGACGCGTGCGCGTCGATGGGCAAGTTTGGAATCCACGCGTTAGCGTGCAGGACGCTTACGCGTCGATGAGTTTTTGAGGCCATCCACACGTGCGCGCGGAGTGCGCGTACGCGCGGCCCTGTTTTCATCCCAAAGTTGATTTTTGAGTTTTAAAAGCCAAATCTCATACTTCTAAGCCTCCGATCTCACCATTTATGTCTTAAATCATTATGACATGCCTAGCTATTAGAAAGGGGCTAGTGAATGAGGTAACTTGCGAGTGAAGCAAGGGAAATATGAATGATCAATGAGGATCAAGATGATTATGTGAGATGCGGAGGATGGTGGTGGAAGTGCTTGTTATGCCATGGGCCGAAAGGCTATGATTGTTAATGAAATGGCTGGTTATGGATTTAACCGTGAGCCGGAATAGCTGTGTATGCTATGAATATTGGCTGGTTCTGGATTGAACCGTGAGCCGGAATGGCTAATATGGATGTTGATCCATGGATGAGAATTCATGCATGTTGATGCTGAATTATTGATAATTGTGATTTGCACTTCCACTATCAGAGATACGAGTTTCCTTGGGTAGTAGCAGTGGCTAGCCACCACGTGCTCCAGGTTGAGGCTTGAGACTCTGTTTACCCTATGTCGTAAGTGTGGCCGGGCACTGTGAAAGGCCCGGATGAGCTCGAACCCCCTTAAATATTCACCAGTGAGGGTGATGGATATAGATCATGTTTATGATCAAGTTTATAACGAGTATAACTCGAGTTTGGGGATGCATGACAGAGGGACAGTCCAATGGTTAGCGACCAGGACTTGTCGGGTTGGCTGTATAACCGACAAGATGATATCATCAGCCAATAGGGACAGGCATTCATCATATGCATACTATGTGAATTGTTTGAGATTGCCTATTTGACTGCATATTACTTGCTAATTGTCTAAATGTCTTAACTGCTCCTATTTGTATATTCTTTGTCTGATATAACTGTGTTTGCTATATTGTACTCCTGCTGGTGGTTGGGAGGTTTGAAGGATTTGGAAAGGGAAGTATTAGTTAGACTGAAGAATCTTTAGTCAGATGCCCTTATATGGTTTAGCTTGTTTATAAGCTTTGATATTATCTAGAGGAAGTTCTAGGATTGCCTTTGGCTTTCCTCTATTATTATGTATTATATATGTGGAAGCTGTTACCATGCTGGGGACCTCTGGTTCTCACCCATGCGGATTTTGTGGTTTTCAGATGCAGGACGTGAGGTTTCCCGCTGAGGCATGCTGGAGACTTCTAGAATTGCGAAGATCCTTTGTTCTCGGGACTAAGTTTTGGGTTTATATGTTTTGCTTAGATACTTTTATCTCCATTAAATAATACAAACTGTGATGACTCCTCTTATGGGAGAATTTGGAGAATAGGTTTTATGTATTTGTGTCCCTTTGGGTTTCCTTTGGGGTTTTCCTTATTTTATCATATGTATATATTGCTATGCTCGGACCGGTTATCTTCCTGCCGGATCTTGAGTCTTGATATTCCTGTTTTTGATTCTCAGTTGTATATATATAATCTCACGCTGGTTACCCTTGTTCGTTACGTTATCGATCGGAGTGTTGCGCTTTTGAGTTGCGATTTTTTTGTTTACCCCTTTTTCTACGAAGGCTCCTAGTTATAATCAATCATTCATACTACTATACGTACTAAATTTTTTATTTTAGAGGTCGTAATACCTTGCCATCTCTGAATTATGACTTAAGCATAAGTCTCTGTATGGTAGGGTGTTACATTATGGTATCAGAGCAGTTCGTTCCTTTAGAGCCTGGGGGATGGACTGACTATGCTTCTGTGCATTCTCTGTGTGTGTGTTATGTGCTATTAGTATATCTGCTTGATATAATTGGCATAAACGTTCATGAGCATGCATTTGGGACTTGAAGCGCTAAACTTCCGATATTGAGACTGATCAACTTAATATCGATTGTTTAGTGTGTATAGGAACCAGATGGCGCCTCGTGGACGCGATAGAGGACGTGGTAGAAGCCGTGGTAGAGGTCGTACTAACGCTCATGCACCGAAGGTTAACCCTAATGACCCGGTGAACCTTATGACTACGTTGAAAAACATGGCTGCTGCGATGCAAACCACTGCTGAAGCTCTTGGGCAACGGATAAACGATCATGACAACAACAGAAAGAGAGCTCAGGGACCAATAGAGGTCAGAACTTTCTCTGTGATGGTAAACAAGTGTAAGGTTGCTGAGGAGTGTGTGAAGAAGGCAGCCGCTGAAAGAGGAAATCATAAGGGACCTTTCCTACAGAACCGAGGGAAGAACCTTGCACCTAGAGATCCGCCTTTCAAGTGGGAACGTTCTTTCAGGAGGCCTAACAACAACAACTCCCATGGGAAAAGGTTTGAGAAGCAACCACAGAATGAGCAAGCTTGTGCTAGGTGTGGAAGTCACCATCCGGGAGCCCCATGTATGGCCGGATGGGGTTTGTGCTATTACTGTGGTAAGACAGGACATAAGTTCCCAAACTGTCCAGAGAAGCAGAAACAAGGTGCTGGGAAGGCACAACAGACTGGTCGGGTGTTCACCACTTCAGCTGTAGGAGCTGAGGGATCCGAGACACTTATTCGAGGTAACTGTGAACTAGCTGGTCAAACTTTAAATGCTTTATTTGATTCGGGAGCATTACATTCATTCATTGTATTTGAGAAAGCCCATGAGTTAGGGTTGAAGATTGTAACTTTAGGTTATGATCTAAGAGTGTACAATGCTACCCATGAAGCCACGGTAACTAGGCTAGGATGCCCGGAAGTTTCCTTTAGGTTCAAGCAGCGTGATTTTGTTCATAATTTAATCTGCTTACCGATGATCGGTCTTGACCTTATCTTGGGATTGGACTGGTTATCTAAGAACCATGTCCTACTTGATTGTTCTACAAAGTCGGTGTACTTTATGCCGGACGATACAGAAGGGCCGGTTGTGGTGAATAATTACTACTTGAATTCGATGATGGTGAACTGTTCTGGAATCGAATGTCAGGGTATCATGTTGTTAACCGCGGGCGTTTCGGGTGATGATCAAAGATTGGAACAGATTCCAGTTGTGTGTGAGTTTCCGGAAGTGTTTCCCGATGATATTGATGAGTTTCCACCTAACCGAGAGGTTGAGTTTGCTATTGAATTGGTGCCCGGGGCGGGACCAATCTCAAGTGCTCCTTACAGGATGTCACCATTAGAAATGAACGAGCTAAAGTCTCAATTAGAGGATTTGTTGGGAAAGAATTTTATACGACCAAGTGTTTCTCCGTGGGGTGCTCCAGTGTTACTGGTGAAGAAGAAAGATGGGAGCATGCGGCTCTGTGTGGATTACAGGCAGTTGAACAAGGTTACAATAAAGGATAAGTACCCATTGCCGAAAATTGATGATCTCATGGATCAGTTACAAGGAGCTGGAGTTTTCTCCAAGATTGATTTGCGATCCGGTTATCACCAGATAAGGGTGAGGGGTGAGGATATCCCTAAGACCACTTTCAGGACTCGTTATGGTCATTACGAGTACACTGTAATGTCTTTTGGGTTGACGAACGCTCCTGCAGTATTCATGGATTACATGAATAGAGTCTTCCGTCCGTTTCTGGATAAATTCGTTGTTGTCTTCATTGATGACATACTGATTTATTCCAAGACTGAAGAAGAGCATGCGGAACACTTGAGGACCGTGTTGCAGATTCTAAAGGAGAAGAAACTTTATGCAAAACTGTCTAAGTGTGAGTTTTGGAAGAGTGAGGTGAAGTTTTTGGGCCATGTGGTGAGTAAGAAGGGAATAGCAGTAGATCCAACTAAGGTGGAGGCTGTGATGGATTGGAAACAACCAACCACCATAACAGAGATAAGGAGTTTTCTGGGTCTAGCTGGCTATTACCGAAGGTTTATCAAGGGCTTTTCACAGATAGCTGTGCCATTGACAAGGTTAACCCGCAAAGACACTCCGTTTGTTTGGACTCCTGAGTGCGAGGAGAGCTTTCAGACATTGAAGAAAAAGTTGACCACTGCACCTGTGTTAGTGTTACCCGAACCGAATGAGCCATTTGAGGTGTATTGTGATGCCTCATTGAAGGGTTTAGGGTGCGTGCTGATGCAGCATCGTAATGTGGTGGCGTATGCCTCACGACAGTTGAGACCGCATGAAGTTAGTTACCCTACGCACGATTTGGAACTCGCTGCGGTTGTGTTTGCCTTGAAGGTGTGGAGGCATTATCTCTATGGGGTTAAGTTCCAAGTTTTCTCTGATCATAAGAGCTTGAAGTACCTCTTTGATCAGAAAGAGCTTAATATGAGGCAGAGAAGGTGGATGGAATTGTTGAAGGACTACGACTTTGAATTGCATTACCATCCGGGAAAGGCGAACGTAGTGGCGGATGCGTTAAGTCGGAAGTCGTTATATGCGGCTTGGATGATGCTTCAAGAGGAGAAGTTGCTTAAGGGATTCGAGAGTCTGAAAGTCGGTGCTCGAGAAGTATCCGGAACTTTGTGTTTGAGCCGATTAGAGATCTCAAGTGATTTTAAGACCGAACTCCTAAAGGCTCATCAAAATGATGAAGCGTTATGGAAGGTGTTACCGGCTATTGAGCAAGGAAAACGGTGGAGAGTGTCGGAAGAGAAAGATGGGTTATGGAGGTTCAAGGGTAGGATCATTGTGCCGGATGTTGGCACTTTAAGGCAAGATATTTTAAAGGAGGCACACAAAAGCGAATTCTCCATTCACCCGGAAAGTACTAAGATGTACCATGATTTAAAGGCGATGTTTTGGTGGCCGGGTATGAAGAATGATGTGGCAGAATATGTATCAAAGTGCTTAACTTGTCAAAAGGTAAAGATTGAACATCAAAGACCTTCCGGGATGTTGCAACCTTTAGAGATTCCACAATGGAAGTGGGAAAGTATTGCAATGGACTTTGTGTCAGGATTGCCAAGGACTAGGGCTGGTTTTGATGCTGTTTGGGTGATTGTGGACCGACTGACGAAGTCAGCTCACTTTTTGCCCATTCGGATGACTTACACCCTTGAGGAGCTAGCACGGTTATACATAAAGGAGATTGTGAGACTCCATGGTGTACCTGCTACTATAATCTCTGATAGAGATCCTCGTTTCACTTCAAGGTTTTGGGGTGCATTTCAGAAGGCTTTTGGAACCCGATTAAGCTTGAGCACGGCTTACCATCCTCAAACAGATGGTCAATCTGAGAGGACGATTCAAACACTAGAAGATATGTTGAGAGCTTGTGTTTTGGACCAACCGGTGAGTTGGGATCGGTATATGCCATTAGTGGAGTTTGCATACAATAATAGTTATCATGCGAGCATCGGAATGGCTCCGTATGAGGCCTTGTATGGGAGAAAATGTCAATCTCCGCTGTGTTGGTATGAAGCTGGAGAGAAAAGCTTGTTGGGGCCAGAAATGATAGCTGAGACCACTGAGCAAGTCAAGAAAATCCGAGATAGGATGCTTACGGCGCAGAGTCGTCAAAAGAGTTACGCCGATCAGAGGCGAAAGCCCTTAGAATTTGAGGAAGGAGACCATGTTTTCCTTAAGGTTACTCCGACCACGGGAGTAGGTAGGGCGATTAAAGCAAAGAAGTTGAATCCTCGATACATTGGTCCATTTCAGATCCTAGAGAGGATTGGACCGGTGGCGTATCAGATGGCTCTACCACCTCATCTTTCGAACCTGCACGACGTGTTTCACGTGTCGCAGCTTCGGAAGTACACTCCTGATGCTAGTCATGTGTTGGAACCTGAATCGGTTCAGTTGAGGGAAGATTTGACGCTTCCAGTGGCTCCAGTCAGAATTGATGATACTAGTATTAAACGGTTGCGTGGAAAAGAGGTTTCCTTAGTCAAAGTGGCATGGAGTCGAGGCGGTGTTGAGGAACACCCTTGGGAACTTGAGTCGGAGATGCGAACGGATTACCCGCATTTATTCTCAGGTAATTGCATTTGAATTTTGTGGGCAAAATTCCCAACTAGGTGGGTAGAATGTAAAACCCGGTAAATTAACGGCTAATTAACCCATAAATGAGAATTTATTCTAGAAAGCCTAAAATGTGATTTTTATGGCTAAATGTGATAGAGGAGACTGAGACGAGAATTTTGGTACCAATTTTATAGAATTCGGACCAAGATTGGACCGAACGGGCCAAACCGGGCCAACCGGACCCAAAGTGGGCCCTTGGCCCAACATAACTTAACCAAAACCCTAGTTTTCAACACTCTCTCTCCTCACTTATCACTCAAAAACGCTGAAATGGAGGCTATGGGAGAAGAACACTCTCTCAAAGTTCTTTCTCTCACTTGATCTTCAAACCACCATAACTTTTGATCTAGAGCTCCGATTGCCGCCCCGTTTGTGGCCACGCGTTCACCGCGGAGAGCTCTACAAAACCCATACAACCAATCTTGAGGTAAGCCACGTGTTGCTGTTCGAAATCTCAGCCCTTATTTTCGAGTTTCATGGGTAAAATGTTGAGATTTTGGGTTCTTTGATGTTATAGGACCCAACTCTCTTGAAGGAGAATGTTAATCTTGTCTCCTTGGACCTTGGGTGTGGTAAGATTCTCAACCCTAGTGTGATTTGTGATTTTATGATATTTGGGTTTTGAGATGTTGTGTATGGGTATGATGATTGTGGCTTAGGTTGTGTATATGTGAATATTGGAGCTTGATTGGTGATTTTGAAAAGCTTGAAAAGGGTTTGGTGGTGAAAAATCTGTTCTTGGAGGTTTTGAGGCCTTGAGAGCTTGTGGATAAGTGGTTTGGAAGTGCTCCGGTTGAGCTTGGAAAATTCGGCTAAGGTATGGTTTCGGTTTCCCGTATCTAATATGTAATGTGGTAGGAAATACTTAGGCTAGAGGCCCTAAGATAGGCATTGAATGGTTGATGTTGTTGAATGATTGAGATATATGATGTGGTCATATATGTGATGATGATTATTGATGCCTTGGTGGTATGATGTATGAGAAATATGCATGTTGAGATATACGCTTGATGATTGGTTATGGTTGAATTGTGGGTTGAACCATGTTGATGGTGAGTATGATGTTGATTATGTACAATGATGATTTATTGGAATTGATGTTGTTGAGAATTGGCATGAGGAATAGTATATGATATGTCAATATGTTTGAGTTTGAGCCACTTGGGTGAAGTGGGCTAAAATGATGAGATAGTGATTTTGTATATTGTGGTTATGTGTCAATGTGTGAGTTGAGGAGGCTTGATGTTGAGTTTGATACATTTTGATTGTTTTCAAAGAAAAGGGATGAAATTGGCATGTTTTGATTGACTTTGAAAGGAGTTGAAAATGGTTTGTTTTGAAAATGGCATATTGTGGTTTTGTATGAAAATATGGTTTTTGGGCATACTTTGACGGGACATAACTTGGACTACGGATCTCCGTTTTGTACCAAATCTGTTTAGAAATGAAATTGGATCCGGGATGTCCATGCCGTTCGAAGAACGGGTGAAAAACGATTTAAAATGAGGAAGTTATGTCCGTCGGAAGATTGGGGTCTAGATCTGTGAAATTCTGCAGCTTTTAACTTAGAAAATTTTTAGCAGAATGACCCCTTGCGCGTGGGCGCACCTGGCGCGTACGCGCCGATCTTCCAAAAAGTGCCATCCACGCGTACGCGTGATGTGCGCGGGCGCGCCGATTGTGCTGCACCCAATGCCCAGCCATTTTACAGAGAGTTATGCCAGAACTGTGCCGGTGTTGTGCCTGGGGCACGAGAACACCCGCGCGTACGCGTAGGTGACGCGTGCGCGTCGATGGGCAAGTTTGGAATCCACGCGTTAGCGTGCAGGACGCTTACGCGTCGATGAGTTTTTGAGGCCATCCACGCGTGCGCGCGGAGTGCGCGTACGCGCGGCCCTGTTTTCATCCCAAAGTTGATTTTTGAGTTTTAAAAGCCAAATCTCATACTTCTAAGCCTCCGATCTCACCATTTATGTCTTAAATCATTATGACATGCCTAGCTATTAGAAAGGGGCTAGTGAATGAGGTAACTTGCGAGTGAAGCAAGGGAAATATGAATGATCAATGAGGATCAAGATGATTATGTGAGATGCGGAGGATGGTGGTGGAAGTGCTTGTTATGCCATGGGCCGAAAGGCTATGATTGTTAATGAAATGGCTGGTTATGGATTTAACCGTGAGCCGGAATAGCTGTGTATGCTATGAATATTGGCTGGTTCTGGATTGAACCGTGAGCCGGAATGGCTAATATGGATGTTGATCCATGGATGAGAATTCATGCATGTTGATGCTGAATTATTGATAATTGTGATTTGCACTTCCACTATCAGAGATACGAGTTTCCTTGGGTAGTAGCAGTGGCTAGCCACCACGTGCTCCAGGTTGAGGCTTGAGACTCTGTTTACCCTATGTCGTAAGTGTGGCCGGGCACTGTGAAAGGCCCGGATGAGCTCGAACCCCCTTAAATATTCACCAGTGAGGGTGATGGATATGGATCATGTTTATGATCAAGTTTATAACGAGTATAACTCGAGTTTGGGGATGCATGACAGAGGGACAGTCCAATGGTTAGCGACCAGGACTTGTCGGGTTGGCTGTATAACCGACAAGATGATATCATCGGCCAATAGGGACAGGCATTCATCATATGCATACTATGTGAATTGTTTGAGATTGCCTATTTGACTGCATATTACTTGCTAATTGTCTAAATGTCTTAACTGCTCCTATTTGTATATTCTTTGTCTGATATAACTGTGTTTGCTATATTGTACTCCTGCTGGTGGTTGGGAGGTTTGAAGGATTTGGAAAGGGAAGTATTAGTTAGACTGAAGAATCTTTAGTCAGATGCCCTTATATGGTTTAGCTTGTTTATAAGCTTTGATATTATCTGGAGGAAGTTCTAGGATTGCCTTTGGCTTTCCTCTATTATTATGTATTATATATGTGGAAGCTGTTACCATGCTGGGGACCTCTGGTTCTCACCCATGCGGATTTTGTGGTTTTCAGATGCAGGACGTGAGGTTTCCCGCTGAGGCATGCTGGAGACTTCTAGAATTGCGAAGATCCTTTGTTCTCGGGACTAAGTTTTGGGTTTATATGTTTTGCTTAGATACTTTTATCTCCATTAAATAATACAAACTGTGATGACTCCTCTTATGGGAGAATTTGGAGAATAGGTTTTATGTATTTGTGTCCCTTTGGGTTTCCTTTGGGGTTTTCCTTATTTTATCATATGTATATATTGCTATGCTCGGACCGGTTATCTTCGCTGCCGGATCTTGAGTCTTGATATTCCTGTTTTTGACTCTCAGTTGTATATATATAATCTCACGCTGGTTACCCTTGTTCGTTACGTTATCGATCGGAGTGTTGCGCTTTTGAGTTGCGATTTTTTTGTTTACCCCTTTTTCTACGAAGGCTCCTAGTTATAATCAATCATTCATACTACTATACGTACTAAATTTTTTATTTTAGAGGTCGTAATACCTTGCCATCTCTGAATTATGACTTAAGCATAAGTCTCTGTATGGTAGGGTGTTACATCTGGCGTTTAACGCCCAATGCACTACCTTTTTGGGCGTTAAACGCCCAACCAGGTACCCTGGCTGGCGTTTAAACGCCAGTCTGTCCTTCTTCACTGGGCGTTTTGAACGCCCAGCTTTTTCTGTGTAATTCCTCTGCTGCATGTTCTGAATCTTCAGTTTCCTGTACTATTGACTTGAAAATAGAACCAAGATCAAATAAACAAGGCATGCAAGACACCAAACTTAAAATTAGACACTAGACTCAAACAAGAAACATAAAATATTTTTGGTTTTTATGATTTTTATAAAGTTTTTTGTGGTTTTTCGAAAATTATATGAAACTAGAAAATAAAAGTTTCAGAATTCTCAATTTGAATTCCAGGAATCATTGCAATGCTAGTCTAAGACTCCGGTCCAGGAATTAGACATGGCTTTACAGCCAGCCAAGCTTTCAAAGAAAGCTTCGGTCCAAAACACTAGACATGGCCAATGGCCAGCCAAGCCTTAGCAGATCATTGCTCCAATAGCAAGATTGATAGAAATCAACAAGCTCTTGTGATGATAAGTTGAAACCTCGGTCTAATGAGATTAGACATGGCTTCTCAGCCAACCAGACTTCAACAGATCATCATGAAACACTAGAATTTATTCTCAAGAACTCTGAAGAAAAATACCTAATCTAAGCAACAAGATGAACCGTCAGTTGTCCATACACAAAACAATCCCCGGCAACGGCGCCAAAAACTTGGTAGCGCGAAATTGTGATCTCTACACAACTTTGCACAACTGACCAGCAAGTGCACTGGGTCGTCCAAGAAATACCTTACGTGAGTAAGGGTCGATCCCACGGAGATTGTTGGTATGAAGCAAGCTATGGTCACCTTGTAAATCTCAGTCAGGCAGACTCAAATGGGTATAGATGATGCCTTCCCTTCACCTTGTATATCATTGGCGAGAGCTTCAGATAAGCGTATGAAGATGCCTTCCCTTCCGTCTCTCTGCTTTCCTACTGTCTTCATCCAATCCTTCTTACTCCTTTCCATGGCAAGCTTATGCAAGGGTTTCACCGTTGTCAGTGGCTACCTCCCATCCTCTCAGTAGAAATGTTCAACGCACCCTGTCACGGCACGGCTATCCATCTGTCGGTTCTCGGTCAGGCCGGAATAGAATCCAGTGATTCTTTTGCGTCTGTCACTAACGCCCCGCCTGCTAGGAGTTTGAAGCACGTCACAGTCATTCAATCATTGAATCCTACTCAGAATACCACAGACAAGGTTAGACCTTCCGGATTCTCTTGAATGCCGCCATCAGTTCTTGCCTATACCACGAAGATTCCGGTTAAAGAATCCAAGAGATAAACACTAGAGCCTCATATGCTTGTAGAACAAGAGTGGTTGTCAGTCACTTTGTTCATGAGTGAGAATGGTGATGAGTGTCACGGATCATCACATTCATCAAGTTGAAGAAAAAGTGATATCTTGGACAAAGAACAAGCGGAATTGAATAGAAGAACAATAGTAATTGCATTAATACTCGAGGTACAGCAGAGCTCCACACCTTAATCTATGGTGTGTAGAAACTCCACCGTTGAAAATACATAAGAACAAGGTCTAGGCATGGCCGTGAGGCCAGCCTCCCAGTGATCAAAAGATTCAAAGATCTCCAGATATAAATACAATAGTAAAAGGTCCTATATATAGAAAACTAGTAGCCTAGGGTGTACAGAGATGAGTAAATGACATAAAAATCCACTTCCGGGCCCACTTGGTGTGTGCTTGGGCTGAGCAATGAAGCATTTTCGTGTAGAGACTCTTCTTGGAGTTAAACGCCAGCTTTTATGCCAGTTTGGGCGTTTAACTCCCATTTAGGTGCCAGTTTCGGCGTTTAACGCTGGGAATTCTGAGGGTGACTTTGAACGCCGGTTTGGGCCATTAAATCTTGGGCAAAGTATGAACTATCATATATTGCTGGAAAGCCCAGGATGTCTACTTTCCAACGACGTTGAGAGCGCGCCAATTGGGTTTCTGTAGCTCCAGAAAATCCACTTCGAGTGCAGGGAGGTCAGAATCCAATAGCATCTGCAGTCCTTTTCAGTCTATGGATCAGATTTTTGCTCAGGTCCCTCAATTTCAGCCAGAAAATACCTGAAATCACAGAAAAACACACAAACTCATAGTAAAGTCCAGAAAAGTGAATTTTAACTAAAAACTAATAAAAATATACTAAAAACTCAACTCAAACTACTAAAATCATACTAAAAACAATGCCAAAAAGCGTATAAATTATCCGCTCATCACAACACCAAACTTAAATTGTTGCTTGTCCTCAAGCAACTGAAAATCAAATAAGATAAAAAAAAGAGAATATACTATAGACTCCAAATTATCAATGAAACTTAGCTCCAAATTAGATGAGCGGGATTAGTAGCTTTTTGCCTCCGAACAGTTTTGGCATCTCACTCTATCCTTTGAAATTCAGAATGATTGGCTTCTTTAGGAACTCAGAATCCAGATAGTGTTATTGATTCTCCTAGTTAAGTATGATGATTCTTGAACATAGCTACTTATTGAGTCTTGGCCGTGGCCCAAAGCACTCTGTCTTCCAGTATTACCACCGGATACATACATGCCACAGACACATAATTGGGTGAACCTTTTCAGATTGTAACTCAGCTTTGCTAGAGTCCCCAATTAGAGGTGTCCAGGGTTCTTAAGCACACTCTTTTTTGCCTTGGATCACAACTTTATTTCTTTCTTTTTCTTTCTTTTTCTTTCTTTTTCTTTTTCTCCCTTTTTTTCGTTTTTTTTTTTTGTATTCACTGCTTTTTCTTGCTTCAAGAATCATTTTTATGATTTTTCAGATCCTCAGTAACATGTCTCCTTTTTCATCATTCTTTCAGGAGCCAACAATTTTAATATGATTCTTTGATCTTCTCTAATTTCATGGAGGAGAATGGAGTGTTCTTGGTGCTCCACCCTTAGTTGTCCCATGTTGGAACTCAATTCTCCTAGGAAGGTGTTGATTTGCTCCCAATAGTTTTGTGGAGGAAAGTGCATCCCTTGAGGCATCTTAGGGACTTCATGAGGAAGAGGATCTCTTGTTTGCTCCATCCTTTTCTTAGTGATGGGCTTGAGGTCATGCCTTCTCAGTTGAACCGGCTTCCCTCTTGAATTTCTCTTCCATTGGGCGTCCTCTTCACAGATATCTATGAGGACTTGGTCCAACCTTTTGATCAAAGTTGACCCTTCTTGTGTAAGGATGTTCATCTCCTTGCATCATAGGCAA
Source organism: Arachis stenosperma (assembly GCF_014773155.1). Taxonomy (NCBI): domain Eukaryota; kingdom Viridiplantae; phylum Streptophyta; class Magnoliopsida; order Fabales; family Fabaceae; genus Arachis; species Arachis stenosperma. The sequence continues at coordinate 37,616,428 of NC_080382.1, forward strand.
GTTGAATGCCAACCTCACATTTTCCGGACTAAAATCCAAGTATTTCCCCCGAACCATAGTAAGCCAATTCTTTGGATCCGGGTTCACACTTTGATCATGGTTCTTGGTGATCCATGCATTGGCATAGAACTCTTGAACCATTAAGATTCCGACTTGTTGAATGGGGTTGGTAAGAACTTCCCAACCTCTTCTTCGGATCTCATGTCGGATCTCTGGATATTCACTCTTTTTGAGTGAAAAAGGGACCTCGGGGATCACCTTCTTCAAGGCCACAACTTCATAGAAGTGGTCTTGATGCACCCTTGAGATGAATCTCTCCATCTCCCATGACTCGGAGGTGGAAGCTTTTGCCTTCCCTTTCCTCTTTCTAGAGGTTTCTCCGGCCTTGGATGCCATAAATGGTTATGGAAAAACAAAAAGCAATGCTTTCACCACACCAAACTTAAAAGGTTTGCTCGTCCTCGAGCAAAAGAAGAAAGAAGAGAGTAGAAGAAGAAGAAATGAGGAAGAAGGGAGTGGCTTTGTGTTCGGCCAAAGAGGGGGAGAAATGGTGTTTAGGTTGTGTGAAAATGAAGGGGTGAAGAAGGGTTTATATAGGAGAGAGGGGGGTCATGGGTCGGTCATGTATGGGTGGGTTTGGGAGGGAAAGTGGTTTGAATTTGAAAGGTGAGGTAGGTGGGGTTTTATGAAGGATGGATGTGAGTGGTGAAGAGAAAGATGGGATTTGATAGGTGAGGTGATTGGTGAATGGGTGAAGAAGAGAGAGAGTGGTGGGGTTGGTGGGGATCCTGTGGGGTCCACAGATCCTGAGGTGTCAAGGAAAAGTCATCCCTGCACCAAATGGCATGCAAAACCACGTTTTGAGCCAATTCTGGCGTTAAACGCCGGGCTGGTGCCCATTTCTGGCGTTTAACGCCAGGTTCTTGCCCTTTTATGGCGTTTAACGCCAGTCTGGTGCCCCTTTCTGGCGTTAAACGCCCAGAATGGTGCCAGACTGGGGGCGTTAAACGCCCACCTGCTAGTCTTACTGGCGTTTAAACGCCAGTAAGTTCTTCCTCCAGGGTGTGCTGTTTTTCTTCCTGTTTTTCATTCTGTTTTTGCTTTTTCAATTGATTTTGTGATTTCTTATGATCATCAACCTACAAAAAACATAAAATAACAAAAGAAAATAGATAAAATATAACATTGGGTTGCCTCCCAACAAGCGCTTCTTTAATGTCAGTAGCTTGACAGAGGGCTCTCATGGAGCCTCACAGATACTCAGAGCAATGTTGGAACCTCCCAACATCAAACTTAGAGTTTGAATGTGGGGGTTCAACACCAAACTTAGAGTTTGGTTGTGGCCTCCCAACACCAAACTTAGAGTTTGACTGTGGGGGCTCTGCTTGACTCTGAATTGAGAGAAGCTCTTCATGCTTCCTCTCCATGGTGACAGAGGGATATCCTTGAGCCTTAAACACAAAGGATTCTTCATTCACTTGAATGATCAGTTCACCTCCATCAACATCAATCACAGCCTTTGCTGTGGCTAGGAAGGGTCTGCCAAGGATGATAGATTCATCCATGCATTTCCCAGTCTCTAGGACTATGAAATCAGCAGGGATGTAATGGTCTTCAATCTTCACCAAAACATCCTCTACAAGTCCATAAGCTTGTTTCAGTCATGAAACTTTGAGTGGTTTTGGTTAGATCAGAGACCATGGTTGCTAAGTCAGAGGTGTTCTGCTTAGAACTCTCTGTCTGTTGCTGAGAAGATGATGGAAAAGGCTTGCCATTGCTAAACCTGTTTCTTCCACCATTATTGTTGAAACCTTGTTGAGGTCTCTCTTGATTCTTCCATGAGAAATTTGGGTGATTTCTCCATGAAGAATTATAGGTGTTTCCATAGGGTTCTCCTAGGTAATTCACCTCTTCCATTGAAGGGTTCTCAGGATCATAAGCTTCTTCTTCAGATGAAGCATCCTTAGTACTGCTTGGTGCATTTTGCATTCCAGACAGACTTTGAGAAATCAAATTGACTTGTTGAGTCAATATCTTATTCTGAGCCAAAATGGCATTCAGAGTATCAATCTCAAGAACTCTTTTCTTCTGATTTGTCCCATTGTTCACAGGATTCCTTTCAGAAGTGTACATGAATTGGTTATTTGCAACCATTTCAATTAGCTCTTGAGCTTCTGTAGGCGTCTTCTTCAGATGAAGAGATCCTCCAGCAGAGCTATCCAAAGACATCTTGGATAGTTCAGAGAGACCATCATAGAAAATACCTATGATGCTCCATTCAGAAAGCATGTCAGAAGGACATTTTCTGATTAATTATTTGTATCTTTCCCAAGCTTCAAAGAGGGATTCTCCATCCTTCTGTCTGAAGGTTTGGACTTCCACTCTAAGCTTACTCAATTTTTGAGGTGGAAAGAATTTTGCCAAGAAGGCATTGACTAGCTTTTCCCAAGAGTCCAGGCTTTCTTTAGGTTGTGAGTCCAACCATGTCCTAGCTCTGTCTCTTACAGCAAAAGGGAATAGCATAAGTCTGTAGACCTCAGGGTCAACCCCATTAGTCTTGACAGTGTCACAGATTTGCAAGAATTCAGCTAAGAACTGATGAGGATCTTCCAATGGAAGTCCATGGAACTTGCAATTCTGTTGCATTAGAGAAACTAATTGAGGCTTAAGCTCAAAGTTGTTTGCTCCAATGGCAGGGATAGAGATGCTTCTCCCATAGAAGTCGGGAGTAGGTGCAGTAAAGTCACCCAGCACCTTCCTTGCATTGTTGTTGTTTTCGGCTGCCATGTCTTCTTCTTCTTTGAAGATTTCTGTTAGGTCCTTTTCAGAGAGTTGTGCCTTAGCTTCTCTTAGTTTTCGCTTCAAGGTCCTTTCAGGTTCAGGGTCAGCTTCAACAAGAATGCCTTTGTCTTTGTTCCTGCTCATATGAAAGAGAAGAGAACAAGAAAATGTGGAATCCTCTATGTCACAGTATAGAGATTCCTTGAGGTGTCAGAGGAACAGAAAAATAGAAAGAAGAGGTAGAGGATGATACGTAAAAATTTGATTTCACGTATAACCGGCAAGTATACCGGATCGTATCAAGTAATAAGACTCACTAGGAGTGAGGTCGATCCCACGAGGATTGGTAGATTAAGCAACTTTAGTTTAATGGTAAATTTAGTCAAGCGAACATAATTTTGATTTTATGAGCAATGTGATTTTTGAACATAATTGTAGGAATTTAAATGGAAAGAAGTTTAAGAACGGGAATATAGAAATAAAATGAAAGTAAATAACTGAAACTTAAATTGCAAGAAACTTAAATGACATCAAAGATAAATGGCACGGAATTAAAGGGTGCAGAAATTTAAAGAACATAAGAGTAAACGGCAAGAATTAAAGGAACAAAATGTAGATGACAAGAATAATAAATTGACAGAATGTAAAAGGGAATTGGGTTATGGGTAATCAAACAACTAGAAGCAAAAGAAATAAGAATTAATGATAGAGAGGATCATTAGGGATCAGAGATGCAGGTTTTCATGAATTGATGTTAGTCAAATCCTTCTCAATCATGGGCATAGATCCATGGCAAGTGGTTAATTGAATCCCAATCTCTTGGTGATTCAATTTCTCTCAACATAACCAATTGCCACTCTCGTGATCTAATTGTTCATGAGAAGAGATGAAGCTCAATTCTAATCCAGCCACACAATTCCCATAATCTCAACCAAGGAAAGTTACATCTCACATACCAACCAAGGTGTATTGATTAAGGAAATCATGAAAGGATGAACTCTAAACTGAATTATGTGGTTCATTCCTCAAATTCACCACACAATTCACATAGATTAACCCCTCTCTCGATGGTGGTTGAATCTTTGAAGAACAAGAGTTTCCTCTTTGGATTAACCACTAGAATTGAGGAGGAAAAGAGGAGTTCATCAATGCATTCAACAAGCAGAGCTCTTCCCCCTAATGAAAGTGGGGTTTAGTGAGTCATAGCTCCAATTTCAACAACAATTGCCATCAACAAAAACTAAACTAAGTGTAAAGAAAAGAAGAAGAAGAATACTGAAATGCTTAAAGCTTAAAACTGAAGAAGAAAAGTTCCAAGAAAAACCAAATTAGCTCTCCGGGTATCCTCCCGGAAGTGCTAAAAGAGTTCTCAAAGTAAAAGTTCTAAAAATATAAAATTCTAAGTGTAAAAAGTCCTCCTCAAGTACAAACTCAATCTCTATTTATATTAGTCCTAAAACTCCTTCAAAGGTCTTCAATTGGGCTAGCAATGTGGGCTTTCTCTTTGTTGAATTTCTGGTTCAATTGAAGAAGTTGCTGGCCTTTGTGAGGAATAGAGGAAGCAGAGCAAGTTGGCAACAATTCTGGCCCATTGAGGGGCGTTATTGGCAATAACTCTAGGCTTAATGCACGTTGGCAACGTGCATGGTGTTTTCCTGGGAGTGAACTTTCAGACTTGGGCGTTGCTAGCCCAAGTTGTTGCTAACAACTTGCTTTTCCTCTTCTTGGCTCTACTTTCATGCTAAATGTAGCCCAGAATTTGAGTGTCAATCCTCTGCTTCAATATGGACTATCATACATCATTGGAAAGCTCAGAGTGTCTTCTTTCTAATGCACTTGGAATCATCTCAATTGGATTTTTCTAGCTCAAGTTATGCTTCCTCAAAGAAGGTAAGGTCAAGCTGCCAAGTTGTTGCTGAAAACGCCCCTTTTCTCCCAAGTTGGCAACGTGCCAAGCCTCCCAAGGCTGAGACATGAGGCTGGCGTTGTCACCAAACACGCCCCCTTGTTAGCACGTTGGCAACGTGCTCGTGCTCCTTCCAAGGCTAGTTTCTAGCTTCCTTAAATTTCAACCTCATTTTCTTGTTTTTGGGACCTAAAGATGACTCTGATTCAAGCTTCCATTTCATGCTTCACTATAGACTATTATATATGGTTGAAAAGGTCTAAATGTCAGCTTTCCAACGCAACTGGAATTACTCAATTTGGATCTCTGTAGCTCAAGTTATGCTCCATTGAAGGGGACATGGTCAGGCTGCTAAAATCGCAGGCGTTTTTGGCAAAAACGCCTTTGTATTTCCAAGTTGCCAACGCCTTCAGATTCTGAAGCTCTAAATGAAGCCCGCTTTTGAAGCTTTAAACGAATGTCAACCCCATACTATGATATATGGTTGGAAAGCTCTGGATGTCTACTTTTCAATGCCATTGAGATTGCATCATTTGAAGGTCTACAACTCAAGATATACTCCATGGAAGAGAGCAAGGTCAAGCTGCCAGGGTTGCTGCGTTGTTGATGAACACTCCTTCTTTTCAGCACGTTGGCAACGTGCCAGCCCCTGCCCCCTTGCTCCATGCTTGCTTCCTAGCGTTGCCACTACACACGCCAATGAATCCCAAGTTGGCAACGTGCTCGAGCCTTCCTCAAGGCTCCATGTTTGCTTCCTGGCGTTGCCACTGAACACGCCTATTTTCCTGGCGTTGGCAACGCCAGCTTCTCCTCCTCTTGGGCCAAGCTTGCTTGTGTGCGTTGCCAAAGAACACGTTCCTTGTTCCTGGCGTTGGCAACGCCAGCTTCCTCTCCTCCTGGGCCAAGCCTTGCTTATGTGCGTTGCCAAGGAACACTCAAATGTAGTAGCACGTTGGTAACGTGCTCGAACTTCTTCTCTGGGCGAAATCTTCTAGCTCAGCGTTGCCTTGAATAACGCTTCTTCATTCCCACGTTGGCAATGCCCTCGAGCTCCTCCTTGGCCTAATTCCTTGCTTGCCTTGCGTTGCCATCAAACACTCACCCCTTTCTCCAAGTTGGCAACGCCCAAATGTGCTTCTCCAGGGCTGCCTTACATTGTTGGGCGTTGTTGATGAACACTTTAGTTGAAGTGCAAGTTGGCAACGTGCAACTCCTCTTTGTTCACTCTCCAGGGCTGCTTGGCGTTGCTCTCAAACACTCACCCTTTCTCCAAGTTGGCAACGTGCACATTGCTATTCTAGAAAGAGTTGTTAGCCACTTGCTTGCTTCATTCTTGCTTCAATGCTTTCTTGTTTCACCACCTATCATAAACAAGGAAACTTGCTTCAAAGTCTCACCAATTCATGCAATCAATGGAATCAATCTTCATGAGATTTATTTATTTATGCAATTCTTGACTCATTTGCATGAAATTGGCCACAATCAACATGTTCCTTGGTATTCTCATGCATGAAGACAAAACTCATACAAAGACTTGTTTATTTAGAGAAAATGAGTGAAACTAAGCTAAAACCAACTAAACTAACTAGCTAATTAAGTAAATATGCAAATGCATCACAACACCAAACTTAAACCTTGCTTGTCCTCAAGCAACAAAAGAACTATGCACAAAGATTTCTTTTAATTGGAATGAGTTGAGGAATAGCTTGTAATACCTTGGTGAGTGAAGTGATTAAGTGATAGTGGGGTGAACTCTGAATTATGTGTTCATGCAAGGGTCCCAGTGCTTATCAGTCCTTACATTTTGGGAGTCTTAGATCTTAGGACTTTCATTCAAATGATATCATGGAAATCTCTCTATAGGTAATCACCTTGAAACAGCACATAGTTTATGTGTCTTGGCCTTGACTCTAAGTATCATGTCTCAAAGCGGCTCTTTAGATAAGCTTTCAATCAATACTCCCAAACCAGTTGGTTTTAAGGTATTAGGTGTTGAAACACCCCTTAGGATTTACTTGCTCAAGCCTCTCTCTTTGACACAATTCTACCACAAGCATTTAACTAGGATAGTAACTCTTTGAGTTCTCATTTCCTTCTTTTTCTTCCTAGTAATTGATGCTCAGAGCCTTTTGCCATGTTTTCTTTTTTTTTTTTTTTTGCTGCTTCTTGGATCAATAAGTGTTTGAGAATCTCCATAATACTTCTTTGAACTCTATTTCCTGCCTATGAGCTCCCATGCAAGTTTTCACAAACATGCAACCTCAATACACAATCATACAACTAGAACCACCACTTCTCTTAATCTTTTGCTTGCCTCAAAATAGATTTTTGACTCCTCAATCATTCTTTTCAAAGAAATGTTCTCTGTTTGCATTTTCATAGGTATTGAGTGCAAGCAATTTCAAGAGTATGGTGTTATGATATATCAAACATCTTAGTTATTGAACTACAAAGAAGTTATACTAAGCAGACAAACAGGGGTACAATATCACTTTCAATCATAGTAGTTTGAATACAAGACAATCACTCAACAATACAACCTTTTGGAGTTTACTTGCTTTACTCCTTATCATCATCATTGTTGGTCTTTATATCCCTCTTTGTCTCTTTGGTTGATGATGCTTGATCCTTTTCAAGATTGAAGTGATCGCCTACAATGAACTTTGAAAGTTGCTTGTCCCCAAGCACTTGAGAGATGGTTAGCATGCATGTATGCTTGTGATCTTCTAGACATAAGTTGGTGTGGGGACACCAAACTTAGTTCCTTGCTTTCTTTTATATGCAGTGGAATGAATACATGTAAGAAACATCAAGTGCTTCTATTAAGGAAATAAAATCTAAATTAAAAGTAGCTATTGTTAAGTAATTTTTCTAATTGTTTGGAGCTAGTGACTAATCATGCAAAGGGTTAAAATGTGTCTTTAATGAAACTTTTTGGTGGAACACCAAACTTAGCACCTCACATTCACCTTTGAATTCTGTTGGTGTGTAACACCAAACTTAGCTCCTTGCAATGCAGATAAATATACTTAACTCTTTTATTGAATTAACTAAGAAAAGAAGACTACCTTTGGTTGGGTTGCCTCCCAACAAGCGCTTTTTTATCGTCATTAGCTTGACGGTTGTCCCTCTTTAGGGCGGATGATGATCATAGTGCCTTAATCCTTCCCCTCTCACCGTGAGCTTCCTTCCAGTATCATTCTTGATGATTTCCACATGTTCAAGTGAGAGGATTTTGTTCACTGTGTAGTATCCAGAAAAGTGTGGAGATGTCTCTATTGGTTGGTAAGTTAGCATCACTTTATCCCCTGGTGAGAAGTCTTCAGTGGAGATTTTCTTGTTTCTCCATCCTCTTGGCATTTTCTTCTTGGGACTCTCTTCTTTTCCAGGAGATAGTTCAGGTTTTGGGATCTCAATTTTTGGACGGTCCTTGCTATGAATCTTAAATGCTGACTTTGATTGCAGCTTCTCCTCTATTCTTTGAGCTTGTTGCAGCACCTCCACCTCTTCATTTTCTTTCCTGCATGAGCTTGGAAGTGCCTCATCAGGTGCCTCTTTCAAGTTTGGATCTATGGAATCAATCTTCATACACTCTTCCTCTTGGGTGGAGTCTTGCAAATTCTTGAAGACATGGAACACTATATGCTCATCATGCACCCTTAGCATTAATTCTCCTTTTTCGACATCTATCAATGCCCTGGCAGTAGCTAAAAAGGGCCTCCCAAGAATAATGGGAGTGTTGTCATCTTCCTCTATGTCTAGGATGACAAAGTCAACTGGGAGGAAAAATTTGTCCACCTTTACTAATACATTCTCTACAACCCCGAGTGCTTGCTGAATAGATTTATCCGCCATTTGAAGGGCTATCTTTGTAGGTTTCAATTCATGAATCTGAAGCTTCCTCATCAAAGATAGAGGAATCAGATTTATGCTTGCACCAAGATCACAAAATGCTCTCTCAATCATCATGTTACCTATTGTGCAGGGGATGTGAAAGCTCCCTGGGTCTTTCATCTTCTTTGGCAACTTTTTCTGGATGATGGCACTACACTCCCTGGTCATCACAACCGTTTGTCCCTCTTTCAAGGATCTTTTCTTTGTCAACAATTCCTTCATGAACTTAGCATATAGGGGCATCTGTTCAAGTGCTTCAATGAAGGGGATGTTGATGTGTAGTGTCTTGAATATTTCCAAGAATTTGGAATATTGCTTCTCTTTGTTCTCTTCTTTAAACCTTTGAGGGTATGGGAGCATTGGTTGGTATGCTTTCACTGCCTCCTTCTTAGCTAATTTATCACTTTGTGTATAGGTTTCTTGCTCCTGCTTTTGTTCCTTCACCTCTTCTTTTAAGCCTTCTTTGATGTGCTCTTCCTGAGTAATGGCTTCTGTCTCCACTTTCTTCCCACTTCTCAGGGTGATTGCTTACACTCCTCCCATTTTATGGCTTTTTCTGTGTCTCTTGGGTTGGGTATCGTATCACTTGGAAGAACATTGGTTGGCCGTTCAGCTTGTTTGGCTAATTGTCCCACTTGTCTCTCAATATTCTTCATGGTGACCTCATGTTCCTTTTGTCCCTTAGCTAAGGCTTGAGTGGTTTGAGCAAGTGCTTGCAAGGTTGCTTCAAGACTTGAAATTCTAGTCTCATGATGGTCAATTGGGGATATGATGGGGGTTGATTGTTGTTGAAAGTTGTTGGGTGGATTAGTGTGGTAATTCTGTGCGTTGGATGTTGGTGCAGGAAAGTTGTTTTGGTGAGTTTGTGAGTTATTATGAGGTGGTTGATATGTGTTTTGTGTTTTTCTATATTGGTTAGTGTTGGTGGCATGGTGATTTTGGTTATTTGTGTTACGGGTGTGGTTGTGGCTGTTGTTCTTTTGCCAATGGTTTTCACCCCACCTTAGATTGGGATGATTTTTCCAAGAGGAGTTGTATGTATCACCATGAAATTTGTCCTGAGAATTTGAAGTATTTTGCATGTATTGAACTTGTTCTTGTGGCTGTTCAACAGTGGTCCCTTCACCTTGGCTCCATTCAAGTGATGGTTGATTTGTTGTGTTCACTGATGCTAGCTGGAAACCATCCATTCTCTTTGTTATCATTTCCATTTGTTGTTGGATTTGTTGGTGCATTAACTGATTTTGTGCCAAGATAGCGTCAACACCTTCAAGCTCCATTACGCCTTTCTTTGGGGCCGGGTTATGTTGCCTCTCTGATGAGTAATAATACTGATTGTTTGCCACAATCTCAATGAGGTCTTGAGCCTCCTCAGCAGTTTTCATCATGTTGAGTGATCCTCTGATGAGCGGATAATTTGTATACTTTTTGGCATTGTTTTTAGTATATTTTTAGTATGATCTAGTTAGTTTTTAGTATATTTTTATTAGTTTTTAGTTAAAATTCACTTTTCTGGACTTCACTATGAGTTTGTGTGTTTTTCTGTGATTTCAGGTATTTTCTGGCTGAAATTGAGGGACCTGAGCAAAAATCTGATCCAGAGACTCAAAAGGACTGCAGATGCTGTTGGATTCTGACCTCCCTGCACTCGAAGTGGATTTTCTGGAGCTACAGAAGCCCAATCGGCGCGCTCTCAACGGCGTTGGAAAGTAGACATCCTGGGCTTTCCAGCAATATATAATAGTCCATACTTTGCCCAAGATTTGATGGCCCAAACCGGCGTTCAAAGTCACCTCAAGAAATTCCAGCGTTAAACGCCGGAACTGGCACCTAATTGGGAGTTAAACGCCCAAACTGGCACTAAAGCTGGCGTTTAACTCCAAGGAGAGTCTCTACACGAAAAAAGCTTCATTGCTCAGCCCAAGCACACTCCAAGTGGGCCCGGAAGTGGATTTTTATGTCATTTACTCATCTATGTACTAGTTTTCTATAAGTAGGACCTTTTACTATTGTATTTTAAAAATCTTCGAACATCAAGACTTCTGGGTAGCTATCTTTGTTTTATGCTATCTTAGACCTTTGGGAGGCTGGCCATTCGGCCATGCCTAGACCTTGTTCTTATGTATTTTCAACGGTGGAGTTTCTACACACCATAGATTAAGGTGTGGAGCTCTGCTGTACCTCGAGTATTAATGCAATTACTATTGTTCTTCCATTCAATTCCGCTTGTTCTTTATCCAAGATATCACTTGTTCTTCAACATGATGAAGGTGATGATTGACGCCCATCACCATTCTCACCCATGAACAAGGTGACTGACAACCATTCTTGTTCTACAAGCATCTGAGGCTTAGTGAATATCTCTTGGATTCCTGATTGCACGACGCATGGTTGATCGCCTGACAACCGAGTGCTCGCCTGACAAACGAGCCAACCATTCCGTGAGATCAGAGTCTTCGTGGTATAGGCAAGAACTGATGGCAGCATTCAAGAGAATCCGGAAGGTCTAACCTTGTCTGTGGTATTCTGAGTAGGATTCAATGATTGAATGACTGTGACGTGCTTCAAACCTGTAACCTACTGGGCGTTAGTGACAGACGCAAAAGAGTGATTCTATTCCGGTAGGGGAGGGAACCAAACCGGTGATTGGCAGCACTGTGACAGAGTGTGTGCATTAGCTTTCACTGCGCGGATGGGAGGTAGCTGCTGACAACAGCGAAACCTTACACGAGCTTGCCATGGAAAGGAGTAAGAAAGGATTGGATGAAGGCAGTAGGAAAGCAGAGAGACGGAAGGGAAGGCATCTTCATACACTTGTCTGAAGCTCTTACACCAATGATATACATAAGTATCACTATCTTTATCTTCTTTGTTATTTTCGTTCATCATCATATACATTTGAGTTTGCCTGACTAAGATTTACAAGATGACCATAGCTTGCTTCAATGCTAACAATCTCCGTGGGATCGACCCTTACTCACGTAAGGTATTACTTGGACGACCCAGTGCACTTGCTGGTTAGTTGTGCGAAGTTGTGTAATGCCATGGAATTGAACCACCAAGTTTTTGGAGTTCATGACCAGGGATTATGAGAGTTGTGAAAAGTATTGTTCACAATTTCGCGCACCAAGTTTTTGGCGCCGTTGCCGGGGATTGTTCAAGTTTTGAGCAAGCTTTTGGTAACAATGCCTGGGATTGTTCTAGTTTGGACAACTGACGGTTCATCTTGTTGCTTAGATTAGGTATTTATTTTTTTCGAAATTCTTGAAGATGAATTCTAGAGTTTCATGATGATTTGTTGAAATCTGGCTGGCTGAGAAGCCATGTCTAATCTGATTGGACCGAGGTTTCAACTTATCACCACAAGAGCTTTTTGATTCTCATCAATTTTGCTCTTGGAGCAGTGATCTGCTAAGATTTGGCTGACCTTTGGTCATGTCTAGTGTTTTGGACCGAAGCTTTCTTTGAGAGCTTGGCTGGCTGTGAAGCCATGTCTAATTCCTGGACCGGAGTCTTAGACTAGCATTGCACTGATTCCTGGAATTCTCATCAAGGATTTTGATACCTTTTCCCACTTAATTTTCGAAAAACACAAAAAAAATTACAAAATCATAAAAAACAAAAAAATATTTGATGTTTCATGCTTAAGTCTAGTGTCTCATCTTAAGTTCGGTGTCAATTGCATGCATTCATTCATGTGTCTTAAGGATCCTCAAGTAATTCTTGATGATTTTTGTGTTCTAATCTTTGAATTCTATTGACTTGAAGCATTTTGTGTGTCTCATATGCATCCTCATATTGTTAGTGTCAGTAGTACACAAACTGCTAAGTTTGGTGTCTTGCATGCATTGTTATTTGATTCTTGTTGCATTTTGATTATTAAAAATCCAAAAATATTTTTAATTTGTGTCTTTTCAAGTCAATGATACAAAGAATTGAAGATTCAGAACATACTGCAGAGGAATTATACAGAAAAAGCTGAGCATTCAAAAATGCCCAGTGAAGAAGGCAGACTGGCGTTTAAACGCCAGCCAGGGTACCTGGTTGGGCGTTTAACGCCCAAAAAGGTAGCATTTTGGGCGTTAAACACCAGAATGTATACCATTCTGGGCGTTTAACGCCAAGATGGTGCTAGGGGGAAGATTTTGTTTTCAAATCAATTTTCTTAGTTTTTCAAAATCAAATCTTTTTCAAATCAAATCTTTTCAATCAAATGTTTTCAAAATCAATTTCTTTCCTTTTTAAAAGATACTTACTAACAATTAATGATTTGATTGAACATCTCAAAAATTGTTGCCTTTTCTGTTGAGGAAGGTTTTATGTTTGAATCATATCTTTTCTTGTTAGGCAAGTCATTAATTTTTAAAATCATATCTTTTCAAAGTGTTTTCAAATCATATCTTTTAAAATTGTTTTCAAATCATATCTTCTCAATCACATCTTTTTAAAACCATAACTTTTCAATTAAATCTTTTTAACCACATCTTTTTCAAATTAGTTTTCAATCAAATCTTTTTAATTTCTAATTTCAAAATCTTTTTCAAAAATCACTTGATTTCTTTTCCACTTTGATTTTCGAAAATCAATTAATGTTTTTCAAAAATGTTTTCAAAATATTTTAATGAATTTTCGAAAATTCTCTTCCCTCCTTCCCACATCCTTCTATTTATGGAGTACCACTCCTTCTAAATGCACAATTCGAACCTTATCTAAGTAAAGTTCGAATTCTTCTTCTCCTTCTTCTCCTTCAAAGTTCTTCAAAACCAAATCTTTTTCAAATCATATCTTTTCAATCAAATGTTTTCAAAATCAATTTCTTTCCTTTTTCAAAGATACTTACTAACAATTAATGATTTGATTGAACATTTTTTGCCTTTTCTATTAAGAAAGGTTTTATGTTTGAATCATATCTTTTCTTGTTAGGCAAGTCATTAATATTTTTTTTTTTAAAATCATATCTTTTCAAATTGATTTCAAATCATATCTTTTTAAAATTGTTTTCAAATCATATCTTCTCAATCACATCTTTTTAAAACCAATCATATCTTCTTAACCACATCTTTTTCAAATTAGTTTTCAATCAAATCTTTTTAATTTCTAATTTCAAAATCTTTTCAAAAATCACTTGATTTCTTTTTCACTTTTAATTTTCGAAAATTATCAGTCAAATTTTCAAAATGTTTTCAAAATCTTTTAAATGAATTTTCGAAAATTCTCTTCCCTCCTTCCCACATCCTTCTATTTATGGAGTATCACTCCTTCTAAATGCACAATTCGAACCTTATCTAATTAAAGTTCGAATTCTTCTTCTCCTTCTTCTTTCTATTTCTCTTTTCCTCTGACATTTCAAGGAATCTCTATACTGTGACATAGAGGATTCCACATTTTCTTTTTCTCTTCTCTTTCATATGAGCAGGAGCAGAGACAAAGGCATTCTTGTTGAAGCTGACCCTGAACCCGAGAGAACCTTGAAGAGAAAGCTAAGAGAAGCCAAGGCACAACTCTCTTTAGAGGACCTGACCGAATTCTTCAAGGAAGAAGAACACATGGCAGCCGAAAACAACAACAATGCCAACAATGCAAGGAAGGTGCTGGGTGACTTTACTGCACCTACTCCTGATTTTTATGGGAGAAGCATCTCTATCCCTGCCATTGGAGCAAACAACTTTGAGCTTAAGCCTCAATTGGTTTCTCTAATGCAACAGAATTGCAAGTTCCATGGACTTCCAATGGAAGATCCTCATCAGTTCTTAGCTGAATTCTTGCAAATCTGTGACACAGTCAAGACTAATGGGGTTAACCCTGAGGTCTACAGACTGATGCTATTCCCTTTTGCTGTAAGAGACAGAGCTAGAATATGGTTGGATTCTCAACCTAAAGAAAGCCTGGACTCTTGGGAAAAGCTAGTCAATGCCTTCTTGGCAAAGTTCTTTCCACCACAAAGATGGAGTAAGCTTAGAGTGGAAGTCCAAACCTTCAGACAGAAGGATGGAGAATCCCTCTATGAAGCTTGGGAAAGATACAAACAATTGATCAGAAGATGTCCTTCAGACATGCTTTCTGAATGGAGCATCATGGGTATTTTCTATGATGGTCTCTCTGAACTATCCAAGATGTCTTTGGATAGCTCTGCTGGAGGATCTCTTCATCTGAAGAAGACGCCTGCAGAAGCTCAAGAATTGATTGAAATGGTTGCAAATAACCAATTCATGTACACTTCTGAAAGGAATCCTGTGAACAATGGGACTAGTCAGAAGAAAGGAGTTCTTGAGATTGACACCCTGAATGCCATATTGGCTCAGAACAAGATATTGACTCAACAAGTCAATTTAATTTCTCAAAGTCTGTCTGGAATGCAAAATGCACCAAGCAGTACTAAGGAAGCTTCATCTGAGGAAGAAGCCTATGATCCTGAGAACCCTTCAATGGAAGAGGTGAATTACCTAGGAGAACCCTATGGAAACACCTATAATTCTTCATGGAGAAATCACCCAAATTTCTCATGGAAGAATCAAGAGAGACCTCAACAAGGTTTCAATAACAATAATGGTGGAAGAAATAGGTTTAGCAATGGCAAGCCTTTTCCATCATCTTCTCAGCAACAGACAGAGAGTTCTAAGCAGAATACTTCTGACTTAGCAACAATGGTCTCTGATCTAATAAAGACCACTCAAAGTTTCATGAATGAAACAAGGTCCTCCATCAGAAATTTGGAAGGACAAGTGGGTCAGCTGAGCAAGAAAGTTACTGAACTCCCTCCTAGCACTCTCCCAAGTAATACAGAAGAAAATCCAAAAGGAGAGTGCAAAGCCATAGACATGGCCGAATATGGAGAGGAAAGAGAGGAGAAGGACGCCACTGAGGAAGACCTCAGTGGGCGTGTACCAATCTCCTCTGAGTTCCTCAATAAGGAACAATGGGAATCTGAGGCTCAAAAAGAGACCATAGAGATTCCATTGGACTTACTTCTGCCATTCATGAGCTCTGATGAGTATTCTTCCTCTGAAGAGGATGAGTATGTCACTGAAGAGCAAGTGGCTAAATACCTTGGAGCAATCATGAAACTGAATGACAAGTTATTTGGAAATGAGACTTGGGAGGATGAACCACCCTTGCTCACCAAAGAACTGGATGACTTGTCTAGGCAGAAACTACCTCTAAAGAGGCAAGATCCTGGGAAGTTTTCTATACCTTGTACCATAGGCACCATGACCTTCAAGAAGGCCTTGTGTGACTTAGGGTCAAGTGTAAACCTCATGCCCCTCTCTGTAATGGAGAAATTAGGGATCCTTGAGGTGCAAGCTGCAAGAATCTCATTAGAGATGGCAGACAACTCAAGAAAACAAGCTCATGGACTTGTAGAGAATGTTTTGGTGAAGATTGAGGACCATTACATCCCTACTGACTTCATAGTCCTAGAGACTGGGAAGTGCATGGATGAATCCATCATCCTTGGCAGACCCTTCCTAGCCACAGCAAAGGCTGTGATTGATGTTGATAGAGGAGAGTTGATCATTCAAGTGAATGAAGAATCCTTGGTGTTTAAGGCCCAAGGACATCCCTCTATCATCATGGAGAGGAAGCATGAAGAGCTTCTCTCAAAACAGAGCCAAGCAGAGCCCCCACAGTCAAACTCTAAGTTTGGTGTTGGGAGGCCACAACCAAACTCTAAGTTTGGTGTTGAACCCCCACATTCAAACTCTAAGTTTGGTGTTGGGAGGTTCCAACACGGCTCTGAGCATTTCTGAGGCTCCATGAGAGTCCTCTGTCAAGCTAATGACATTAAAGAAGCGCTTGTTGGGAGGCAACCCAATGTTTTATGGTTAACTATTTTCTTTTGTTATTTTATCTTTTTTGTAGGTTGATGATCATAAGAAGTCACAAAAACAATGAAAAAAGCAAAAACAGAATGAAAAACAGGAAGAAAAACAGCACACCCTGGAGAAGAAGAAGCTGGCGTTCAGACGCCAATAATGCTAGCTGTTGGGCGTTTAACGCCCAGTCTGGCACCATTCTGGGCGTTTAACGCCAGAAAGGGGCACCAGACTGGCGTTAAACGCCAGTAAAGGGCAACAACCTGGCGTTAAACGCCAGGAATGGGCACCAGCCCGGCGTTTAACGCCAGAAATAGCTCAAAACGTGATTTTGAGCAATATTTGGTGCAGGGATGACTTTTCCTTGACACCACAGGATCTGTGGACCCCACAGGACCCCACCATCACTCTCTCTCTTCTTCCCCCATTCACCAATCACCTCAATACCTCTTCCCCAAAAACCCTTCACCTATCAAATCCCATCTTTCTCTTCACCACTCACATCCATCCTTCATAAATCCCCACCAACCTCACCCTTCAAATTCAAACCACTTTCCCTCCCAAACCCACCCTCCATGGCCGAACCATTACCCCCCCTCTCTCCTATAAATACCCTTCTCCAACACTTCATTTTCACACAACCTAAACACCCTTTCTTCCCCTTCTTGGCCGAACACACCACCTTCCCCCTCTTCCTCATTTCTTCTTCTTCTACTCTCTTCTTTCCTCTTTTGCTCGAGGACGAGCAAACATTTTAAGTTTGGTGTGGTAAAAGCGTTGCTTTTTCATAACCATTTATGGCATCCAAGGCCGGAGAAACCTCTAGAAAGAGGAAAGGGAAGGCAAAGGCTTCCACCTCTGAGTCATGGGAGATGGATAGATTCCTCTCAAGGGTGCATCAAGACCACTTCTATGAAGTTGTGGCCTTGAAGAAGGTGATCCCCGAGGTCCCCTTTTCACTCAAAAAGGGTGAATATCCGGAGATCCGCCATGAGATCCGAAGAAGAGGTTGGGAAGTACTTACCAACCCCATTCAACAAGTCGGAATCTTGATGGTTCAAGAGTTCTATGCCAATGCATGGATCACCAAGAACCATGACCAAAGTGTGAACCCGAATCCAAAGAATTATCTCACTATGGTTCGGGAGAAATACTTGGATTTTAGTCCGGAGAGTGTGAGGGTGGCGTTCAACTTGCCTATGATGCAAGGAGATGAGCATCCTTACACTAGAAGGGTCAACTTTGATCAAAGGTTGGACCAAGTCCTCACAACCATATGTGAAGAGGGCGCACAATGGAAGCAAGATTCAAGAGGAAAGCCGGTTCAATTGAGAAGGCATGACCTCAAGCCCGTGGCTAGAGGATGGTTAGAGTTCATACAACGCTCAATCATTCCCACTAGCAACCGGTCCGAAGTTACCATAGACCGGGCCATCATGATTCATAGCATCATGATTGGAGAAGAAATAGAGGTTCATGAGGTTATAGCCCAAGAACTCTATAAGGTGGCGGACAAGACCTCCACCTTGGCAAGGTTAGCCTTTCCTCATCTCATTTGTCACCTCTGTTATTCAGTGGGAGTTGACATAGAAGGAGACATCACCATTGATGAGGATAAGCCCATTACCAAGAAAAGGATGGAGCACACAAGAGACCCCTCTCATCATGAGATCCCTGAGATGCCTCAAGGGATGCACTTTCCTCCACAAAACTATTGGGAGTAAGTAAACACCTCCCTAGGAGAATTGAGTTCCAACATGGGACAACTAAGGGTGGAGCATCAAGAACACTCCATTCTCCTCCATGAAATTAGAGAAGACCAAAGAATCATGAGGGAGGAGCAACAAAGACAAGGAAGAGACATTGAGGAGCTCAAGCACTCCATAGGATCTTCAAGAGCAAGAAAGAGCCGCCATCACTAAGGTGGACCCGTTCCTTGATTTCCTTGATCTTTATTCTTCTGTTTTTCGATTTTTATGCTTATGGTTATCCATGTTTGTGTCTTGTGATCATTAGTGTCTTAGTGTCTATGCCTTAAAGTTATGAATGTCCTATGAATCCATCACCTTTCTTGAATAAAAAAAAAAAGTGCTTAATTGAAAAGGAAAGAATTGCATGAATTCTGAATTTTATAATGGTTTAATTATTTTGATGTGGTGGCAACACTTTTGTTCTCTGAATGTATGCTTGAACAGTGCATATGTCTTTTGAATTTGTGGTTCATGGATGTTGGCTCTTGAAAGAATGATGAAAAAGGAGACATGTTACTGAGGATCTGAAAAATCATTAAAAATGATTCTTGAAGCAAGAAAAAGCAGAAAAAAAAGAGAGAGAAAGCAAACGAAAAAAAAAAATTTCGAAAAAAAAAAAGAGAAAAAGAAAGAAATAAAGTTGTGATCCAAGGCAAATAAGAGTGTGCTTAAGAACCCTGGACACCTCTAATTGGGGACTTTAGCAAAGCTGAGTCACAATCTGAAAAGGTTCACCCAATTATGTGTCTGTGGCATGTATGTATCCGGTGGTAATACTGGAAGACAAAGTGCTTTGGGCCACAGCCAAGACTCAATAAATAGCTATGTTCAAGAATCATCATACTTTACTAGGAGAATCATTAACACTATCTGGATTCTAAGTTCCTAAGGAAGCCAATCATTCTGAATTACAAGGGATAGAGTGAGATGCCAAAACTATTCAGAAGCAAAAAGATAAAAGCCCCGCTCATCTAATTGATACTGATCTTCATAGATGTTTTTGGAGTTCATTGCATATTCTCTTCTTTTTATCTTATTTGATCTTAAGTTGCTTGGGGACAAGCAACAATTTAAGTTTGGTGTTGTGATGAGCGGATAATTTGTATACTTTTTGGCATTGTTTTTAGTATATTTTTAGTATGATCTAGTTAGTTTTTAGTATATTTTTATTAGTTTTTAGTTAAAATTCACTTTTCTGGACTTCACTATGAGTTTGTGTGTTTTTCTGTGATTTTAGGTATTTTCTGGCTGAAATTGAGGGACCTGAGCAAAAATCTGATCCAGAGACTCAAAAGGACTGCAGATGCTGTTGGATTCTGACCTCCCTGCACTCGAAGTGGATTTTCTGGAGCTACAGAAGCCCAATCGGCGCGCTCTCAACGGCGTTGGAAAGTAGACATCCTGGGCTTTCCAGCAATATATAATAGTCCATACTTTGCCCAAGATTTGATGGCCCAAACCGGCGTTCAAAGTCACCTCAAGAAATTCCAGCGTTAAACGCCGGAACTGGCACCTAATTGGGAGTTAAACGCCCAAACTGGCACTAAAGCTGGCGTTTAACTCCAAGGAGAGTCTCTACACGAAAAAAGCTTCATTGCTCAGCCCAAGCACACTCCAAGTGGGCCCGGAAGTGGATTTTTATGTCATTTACTCATCTATGTACTAGTTTTCTATAAGTAGGACCTTTTACTATTGTATTTTAAAAATCTTCGAACATCAAGACTTCTGGGTAGCTATCTTTGTTTTATGCTATCTTAGACCTTTGGGAGGCTGGCCATTCGGCCATGCCTAGACCTTGTTCTTATGTATTTTCAACGGTGGAGTTTCTACACACCATAGATTAAGGTGTGGAGCTCTGCTGTACCTCGAGTATTAATGCAATTACTATTGTTCTTCCATTCAATTCCGCTTGTTCTTTATCCAAGATATCACTTGTTCTTCAACATGATGAAGGTGATGATTGACGCCCATCACCATTCTCACCCATGAACAAGGTGACTGACAACCATTCTTGTTCTACAAGCATCTGAGGCTTAGTGAATATCTCTTGGATTCCTGATTGCACGACGCATGGTTGATCGCCTGACAACCGAGTGCTCGCCTGACAAACGAGCCAACCATTCCGTGAGATCAGAGTCTTCGTGGTATAGGCAAGAACTGATGGCAGCATTCAAGAGAATCCGGAAGGTCTAACCTTGTCTGTGGTATTCTGAGTAGGATTCAATGATTGAATGACTGTGACGTGCTTCAAACCTGTAACCTACTGGGCGTTAGTGACAGACGCAAAAGAGTGATTCTATTCCGGTAGGGGAGGGAACCAAACCGGTGATTGGCAGCACTGTGACAGAGTGTGTGCATTAGCTTTCACTGCGCGGATGGGAGGTAGCTGCTGACAACAGTGAAACCTTACACGAGCTTGCCATGGAAAGGAGTAAGAAAGGATTGGATGAAGGCAGTAGGAAAGCAGAGAGACGGAAGGGAAGGCATCTTCATACACTTGTCTGAAGCTCTTACACCAATGATATACATAAGTATCACTATCTTTATCTTCTTTGTTATTTTCGTTCATCATCATATACATTTGAGTTTGCCTGACTAAGATTTACAAGATGACCATAGCTTGCTTCAATGCTAACAATCTCCGTGGGATCGACCCTTACTCACGTAAGGTATTACTTGGACGACCCAGTGCACTTGTTGGTTAGTTGTGCGAAGTTGTGTAATGCCATGGAATTGAACCACCAAGTTTTTGGAGTTCATGACCAGGGATTATGAGAGTTGTGAAAAGTATTGTTCACAATTTCGCGCACCAGTTCTAGCCCCTTCCTTGCTTCTAAGCTTAAACCTTCATAGAAGTTTTGAAGTTTGACCCAGTCACTAAACATATCAGGTGGACATCTTCTCATTAGTGCCTTATATCTTTCCCAGGCTTCATACAATGACTCCCCTTCCATTTGCCTGAAAGTTTGAACCTCTGTCTTCAACTTGATGATTCTTTGAGGTGGGTAGAACTTTGCTAGAAATCTGCCCATCAGATCATTCCAATTGTCGAGGCTTTCCTTGGGGAATGACTCTAGCCATTGAGTGGCCTTGTCCCTCAAAGAGAATGGGAATAGCAGCAGTTTGTAGACATCTGGATGCACTCCATTTGTCTTCACTGTGTTGCATATCCTCAGAAAAACAGACAAATGTTGATTTGGGTCTTCAAGAGGTCCCCCTCCATAGGAGCAGTTGTTTTGTACTAAAGTGATGAGTTGGGGTTTTAACTCAAAGTTGTTGGCCTGAACGCTTGGAGTGGCAATACTGCTCCCACAATGTCTTGGATCAGGGATGGTATAAGAGGATAGCACCCTTCTAGGTGGTCCATCATTGTTGTTGACCCCTCCAGGAGGATTGTGCATCTCATCCTCCATGACTTGATCTTCTCCCTCTGACTCCTCTTCACCAACTATTCCCTTTCCTCTTTCTGCTCTTCTTCTCCTTCGGAGGGTTCTCTCGTCCTCAGTATTAAGTCTATTAGCTCCTGACATACACAAAGAAAACCAAAATCACAAGTGAAATATTCTAGAACTAGAGTGGAATTGGAGTTAGTGAAACAAAGTATCAAACAGTTAGTGGGCTTAACAAAAACACTAAAAAAATTGCTTAATCTAAACCACCTTTCACTTAATCATTGTCAATCTTTTCCAATCCCCGGCAACGGCGCCAAAAACTTGATACGTAAAAATTTGATTTCACGTATAACCGGCAAGTATACCGGATCGTATCAAGTAATAAGACTCACTAGGAGTGAGGTCGATCCCACGAGGATTGGTAGATTAAGCAACTTTAGTTTAATGGTAAATTTAGTCAAGCGAACATAATTTTGATTTTATGAGCAATGTGATTTTTGAACATAATTGCAGGAATTTAAATGGCAAGAAGTTTAAGAACGGGAATATAGAAATAAAATGAAAGTAAATAACTGAAACTTAAATTGCAAGAAACTTAAATGACATCAAAGATAAATGGCACGGAATTAAAGGGTGCAGAAATTTAAAGAACATAAGAGTAAACGGCAAGAATTAAAGGAACAAAATGTAGATGACAAGAATAATAAATTGACAGAATGTAAAAGGGAATTGGGTTATGGGTAATCAAACAACTAGAAGCAAAAGAAATAAGAATTAATGATAGAGAGGATCATTAAGGATCAGAGATGCAGGTTTTCATGAATTGATGTTAGTCAAACCCTTCTCAATCATGGGCATAGATCCATGGCAAGTGGTTAATTGAATCCCAATCTCTTGGTGATTCAATTTCTCTCAACATAACCAATTGCCACTCTCGTGATCTAATTGTTCATGAGAAGAGATGAAGCTCAATTCTAATCCAGCCACACAATTCCCATAATCTCAACCAAGGAAAGTTACATCTCACATACCAACCAAGGTGTATTGATTAAGGAAATCATGAAAGGATGAACTCTAAACTGAATTATGTGGTTCATTCCTCAAATTCACCACACAATTCACATAGATTAACCCCTCTCTCGATGGTGGTTGAATCTTTGAAGAACAAGAGTTTCCTCTTTGGATTAACCACTAGAATTGAGGAGGAAAAGAGGAGTTCATCAATGCATTCAACAAGCAGAGCTCTTCCCCCTAATGAAAGTGGGGTTTAGTGAGTCATAGCTCCAATTTCAACAACAATTGCCATCAACAAAAACTAAACTAAGTGTAAAGAAAAGAAGAAGAAGAATAATGAAATGCTTAAAGCTTAAAACTGAAGAAGAAAAGTTCCAAGAAAAACCAAATTAGCTCTCCGGGTATCCTCCCGGAAGTGCTAAAAGAGTTCTCAAAGTAAAAGTGCTAAAAGTATAAAATTCTAAGTGTAAAAAGTCCTCCTCAAGTACAAACTCAATCTCTATTTATATTAGTCCTAAAACTCCTTCAAAGGTCTTCAATTGGGCTAGCAATGTGGGCTTTCTCTTTGTTGAATTTCTGGTTCAATTGAAGAAGTTGCTGGCCTTTGTGAGGAATAGAGGAAGCAGAGCAAGTTGGCAACAATTCTGGCCCATTGAGGGGCGTTATTGGCAATAACTCTAGGCTTAATGCACGTTGGCAACGTGCATGGTGTTTTCCTGGGAGTGAACTTTCAGACTTGGGCGTTGCTAGCCCAAGTTGTTGCTAATAACTTGCTTTTCCTCTTCTTGGCTCTACTTTCATGCTAAATGTAGCCCAGAATTTGAGTGTCAATCCTCTGCTTCAATATGGACTATCATACATCATTGGAAAGCTCAGAGTGTCTTCTTTCTAATGCACTTGGAATCATCTCAATTGGATTTTTCTAGCTCAAGTTATGCTTCCTCAAAGAAGGTAAGGTCAAGCTGCCAAGTTGTTGCTGAAAACGCCCCTTTTCTCCCAAGTTGGCAACGTGCCAAGCCTCCCAAGGCTGAGACATGAGGCTGGCGTTGTCACCAAACACGCCCCCTTGTTAGCATGTTGGCAACGTGCTCGTGCTCCTTCCAAGGCTAGTTTCTAGCTTCCTTAAATTTCAACCTCATTTTCTTGTTTTTGGGACCTAAAGATGACTCTGATTCAAGCTTCCATTTCATGCTTCACTATAGACTATTATCTATGGTTGAAAAGGTCTAAATGTCAGCTTTCCAACGCAACTGGAATCACTCAATTTGGATCTCTGTAGCTCAAGTTATGCTCCATTGAAGGGGACATGGTCAGGCTGCTAAAATCGCAGGCGTTTTTGGCAAAAACGCCTTTGTATTTCCAAGTTGCCAACGCCTTCAGATTCTGAAGCTCTAAATGAAGCCCGCTTTTGAAGCTTTAAACGAATGTCAACCCCATACTATGATATATGGTTGGAAAGCTCTGGATGTCTACTTTTCAATGCCATTGAGAGTGCATCATTTGAAGGTCTACAACTCAAGATATACTCCATGGAAGAGAGCAAGGTCAAGCTGCCAGGGTTGCTGCGTTGTTGATGAACACTCCTTCTTTTCAGCACGTTGGCAACGTGCCAGCCCCTGCCCCCTTGCTCCATGCTTGCTTCCTAGCGTTGCCACTACACACACCAATGAATCCCAAGTTGGCAACGTGCTTGAGCCTTCCTCAAGGCTCCATGTTTGCTTCCTGGCGTTGCCACTGAACACGCCTATTTTCCTGGCGTTGGCAACGCCAGCTTCTCCTCCTCTTGGGCCAAGCTTGCTTGTGTGCGTTGCCAAAGAACACGTTCCTTGTTCCTGGCGTTGGCAACGCCAGCTTCCTCTCCTCCTGGGCCAAGCCTTGCTTATGTGCGTTGCCAAGGAACACTCAAATGTAGTAGCACGTTGGTAACGTGCTCGAACTTCTTCTCTGGGCGAAATCTTCTAGCTCAGCGTTGCCTTGAATAACGCTTCTTCATTCCCACGTTGGCAACGCCCTCGAGCTCCTCCCTGGCCTAATTCCTTGCTTGCCTTGCGTTGCCATCAAACACTCACCCCTTTCTCCAAGTTGGCAACGCCCAAATGTGCTTCTCCAGGGCTGCCTTACATTGTTGGGCGTTGTTGATGAACACTTTAGTTGAAGTGCAAGTTGGCAACGTGCAACTCCTCTTTGTTCACTCTCCAGGGCTGCTTGGCGTTGCTCTCAAACACTCACCCTTTCTCCAAGTTGGCAACGTGCACATTGCTATTCTAGAAAGAGTTGTTAGCCACTTGCTTGCTTCATTCTTGCTTCAATGCTTTCTTGTTTCACCACCTATCATAAACAAGGAAACTTGCTTCAAAGTCTCACCAATTCATGCAATCAATGGAATCAATCTTCATGAGATTTATTTATTTATGCAATTCTTGACTCATTTGCATGAAAATGGCCACAATCAATATGTTCCTTGGTATTCTCATGCATGAAGACAAAACTCATACAAAGACTTGTTTATTTAGAGAAAATGAGTGAAACTAAGCTAAAACCAACTAAACTAACTAGCTAATATAGTAAATATGCAAATGCATCAGAGGAATTCGAACTTAATTAGATAGAGTTTGAATTGTGCATTGAGAAGGAGTGGTACTCCATAAATAGAAGGATGTGGGAAGAGAGGAAGAAATTTTCAAAAATCAAGTGAAATATTTTGAAAACATTTTTGAAAAACTTTAATTGATTTTCGAAAATCAAGAGTGGGAAAGAAATCAAGTAATTTTTTGAAAAAGATTTTGAAATTAGAAATCAAAAAGATATGATTAAAAACTGTTTTGAAAAAGATGTGATTAAAAAGATATGATAAAAAAAAAATTTATGCTTTTAAAAAGATATGATTGAAAAGATATGATTTGAAGACAATTTTAAAAAGATTTGATTTTAAAAATTAATGACTTTCCTAACAAGAAAATATATGATTCAAACATTAAACCTTTCTCAACAGAAAAGTCAACATACTTGAATTGTTCAATCAAATCATTAATTGATAGCAAGTATCTTTGAAAAAGGAAAGAAATTGATTTTGAGAACATTTGATTGAAAAGATATGATTTGAAAAAGATTTGATTTTGAAAAACTTTGAAAACTTGAAAAAAATTTGATTTTGAAAACAAAATCCTCCCCCTTGTGCCATCCTGGCGTTAAATGCCCAGAATGGTGCACATTCTGGCGTTTAACGCCCAATGCACTACCTTTTTGGGCGTTAAACGCCCAACCAGGTACCCTGGCTGGCGTTTAAACGCCAGTCTGTCCTTCTTCACTGGGCGTTTTGAACGCCCAGCTTTTTCTGTGTAATTCCTCTGCTGCATGTTCTGAATCTTCAGTTCCCTGTACTATTGACTTGAAAATAGAACCAAGATCAAATAAACAAGGCATGCAAGACACCAAACTTAAAATTAGACAATAGACTCAAACAAGAAACATAAAATATTTTTGGTTTTTATGATTTTTATAAAGTTTTTTGTGGTTTTTCGAAAATTATATGAAACTAGAAAATAAAAGTTTCAGAATTCTCAATTTGAATTCCAGGAATCATTGCAATGCTAGTCTAAGACTCCGATCCAGGAATTTGACATGGCTTTACAGCCAGCCAAGCTTTCAAAGAAAGCTTCGGTCCAAAACACTAGACATGGCCAATGGCCAGCCAAGCCTTAGCAGATCATTGCTCCAATAGCAAGATTGATAGAAATCAACAAGCTCTTGTGATGATAAGTTGAAACCTCAGTCCAATGAGATTAGACATGGCTTCTCAGCCAGCTAGACTTCAACAGATCATCATGAAACACTAGAATTTATTCTCAAGAACTCTGAAGAAAAATACCTAATCTAAGCAACAAGATGAACCGTCAGTTGTCCATACACAAAACAATCCCCGGCAACGGCGCCAAAAACTTGGTAGCGCGAAATTGTGATCTCTACACAACTTTGAACAACTGACCAGCAAGTGCACTGGGTCGTCCAAGTAATACCTTACGTGAGTAAGGGTCGATCCCACGGAGATTGTTGGTATGAAGCAAGCTATGGTCACCTTGTAAATCTCAGTCAGGCAGACTCAAATGGGTATAGATGATGAATAAAACATAAAGATAAAGATAGAGATACTTATGTATATCATTGGCGAGAGCTTCAGATAAGCGTATGAAGATGCCTTCCCTTCCGTCTCTCTGCTTTCCTACTGTCTTCATCCAATCCTTCTTACACCTTTCCATGGCAAGCTTATGCAAGGGTTTCACCGTTGTCAGTGGCTACCTCCCATCCTCTCAGTGGAAATGTTCAACGCACCCTGTCACAGCACGGCTATCCATCTGTCGGTTCTCGGTCAGGCCAGAATAGAATCCAGTGATTCTTTTGCGTCTGTCACTAACGCCCCGCCTGCTAGGAGTTTGAAGCACGTCACAGTCATTTAATCATTGAATCCTACTCAGAATACCACAGACAAGGTTAGACCTTCCGGATTCTCTTGAATGCCGCCATCAGTTCTTGCCTATACCACGAAGATTCCGGTTAAAGAATCCAAGAGATAAACACTAGAGCCTCGTATGCTTGTAGAACAAGAGTGGTTGTCAGTCACTTTGTTCATGAGTGAGAATGGTGATGAGTGTCACGGATCATCACATTCATCAAGTTGAAGAACAAGTGATATCTTGGACAAAGAACAAGCGGAATTGAATAGAAGAACAATAGTAATTGCATTAATACTCGAGGTACAGCAGAGCTCCACACCTTAATCTATGGTGTGTAGAAACTCCACCGTTGAAAATACATAAGAACAAGGTCTAGGCATGGCCGTGAGGCCAGCCTCCCAGTGATCAAAAGATTCAAAGATCTCCAGATATAAATACAATAGTAAAAGGTCCTATATATAGAAAACTAGTAGCCTAGGGTGTACAGAGATGAGTAAATGACATAAAAATCCACTTCCGGGCCCACTTGGTGTTTGCTTGGGCTGAGCAATGAAGCATTTTCGTGTAGAGACTCTTCTTGGAGTTAAACGCCAGCTTTTATGCCAGTTTGGGCGTTTAACTCCCATTTAGGTGCCAGTTCCGGCGTTTAACGCTGGGAATTCTGAGGGTGACTTTGAACGCCGGTTTGGGCCATTAAATCTTGGGCAAAGTATGGACTATCATATATTGCTCGAAAGCCCAGGATGTCTACTTTACAACGCCATTGAGAGCGCGCCAATTGGGCTTCTGTAGCTCCAGAAAATCCACTTCGAGTGCAGGGAGGTCAGAATCCAATAGCATCTGCAGTCCTTTTCAGTCTCTGGATCAGATTTTTGCTCAGGTCCCTCAATTTCAGCCAGAAAATACCTGAAATCACAGAAAAAAAAAATTAATAGTAAATTCAAGAAAAGTGAATTTTAACTAAAAACTAATAAAAATATACTAAAAACTCAACTCAAACTACTAAAATCATACTAAAAACAATGCCAAAAAGCGTATAAATTATCCGCTCATCAGCATGCAAGACACCAAACTTAAATTTAGATACTAGACTCAAACAAGAAACATAAAATATTTTTGGTTTTTATGGTTTTGTAATTTTTTTGTGCTTTTTCAAAAATTATATGAAACTAGAAAATAAAAGTTTCAGAATTCTCAATTTGGATTCCAGGAATCATTGCAATGTTAGTCTAAGACTCCGGTCCAGGAATTAGACATGGCTTCATAGCCAGCCAAGCTTTCAAAGAAAGCTTCGGTCCAAAACACTAGACATGGCCAATGGCCAGCCAAGCCTTAGCAGATCATTGCTCCAATAGCAAGATTGATAGGAATCAACAAGCTCTTGTGATGATAGGTTGAAACCTTGGTCCAATTAGATTAGACATGGCTTCTCAGCCAGCCAGACTTCAACAGATCATCATGAAATACTAGAATTTATTCTTAAGAACTCTGAAGAAAAATACCTAATCTAAGCAACAAGATGAACCGTCAGTTGTCCATACTCAAAACAATCCCCGGCAACGGCGCCAAAAACTTGGTGCGCGAAATTGTGATCACTACACAACTTTGCACAACTAACCAGCAAGTGCACTAGGTCATCCAAGTAATACCTTACGTGAGTAAGGGTCGATCCCACGGAGATTGTTGGTATGAAGCAAGCTATGGTCACCTTGTAAATCTCAGTCAGGCAGACTCAAATGGGTATAGATGATGAATAAAACATAAAGATAAAGATAGAGATACTTATGTATATCATTGGTGAGAGCTTCAGATAAGCGAATGGAGATGGTTTGTCCCTTCCGTCTCTCTGCTTTCCTACTGTCTTCATCCAATCCTTCTTACTCCTTTCCATGGCAAGCTTATGCAAGGGTTTCACCGTTGTCAGTGGCTACCCCCCATCCTCTCATTGGAAATGTTCAACGCACCCTGTCACGGCACGGCTATCCATCTGTCGGTTCTTAATCAGGCCGGAATAGAATCCAGTGATTCTTTTGCGTCTGTCACTAACGCCCCGCCTTCAGGAGTTTGAAGCATGTCACAGTCATTCAATCATTGAATCCTACTCAGAATACCACAGACAAGGTTAGACCTTCCGGATTCTCTTGAATGCCGCCATTAGTTCTTGCCTATACCACGAAGACTCTGATCTCACGGAATGGCTGGCTCGTTTGTCAGGCGAGCACTCGGTTGTCAGGCGATCAACCATGCATCGTGTATCAGGAATCCAAGAGATAAACACTAGAGCCTCGTATGCTTGTAGAACAAGAGTGGTTGTCAGTCACTTTGTTCATGAGTGAGAATGATGATGAGTGTCACGGATCATCACATTCATCAAGTTGAAGAACAAGTGATATCTTGGACAAAGAACAAGCGGAATTGAATAGAAGAACAATAGTAATTGCATTAATACTCGAGGTACAGCAGAGCTCCACACCTTAATCTATGGTGTGTAGAAACTCCACCGTTGAAAATACATAAGAACAAGGTCTAGGCATGGCCGTGAGGCCAGCCTCCCAATAATCTAAGAACAAGATGTCCAAAGATGATCTAGAGATCTAAAGTGATCAAAAGATTAAAATACAATAGTAAAAGGTCCTACTTATAGGAAACTAGTAGCTTAAGAATTACAAAGATGAGTAAATGACATAAAAATCCACTTCCGGGCCCACTTGGTGTGTGCTTGGGCTGAGCAATGAAGCATTTTTCGTGTAGAGACTCTTCTTGGAGTTAAACGCCAGCTTTTATGCCAGTTTGGGCGTTTAACTCCCATTTAGGTGCCAGTTCCGGCGTTTAACGCTGGGAATTCTGAGGGTGACTTTGAACGCCGGTTTGGGCCATCAAATCTTGGGCAAAGTATGAACTATCATATATTGCTGGAAAGCCCAGGATGTCTACTTTCCAACGCCGTTGAGAGCGCGCCAATTGGGCTTCTGTAGCTCCAGAAAATCCACTTCGAGT
The DNA here is from genome assembly GCF_014773155.1 of Arachis stenosperma. Lineage (NCBI taxonomy): Eukaryota > Viridiplantae > Streptophyta > Magnoliopsida > Fabales > Fabaceae > Arachis > Arachis stenosperma. The sequence continues at coordinate 37,646,428 of NC_080382.1, forward strand.
GCAGGCAGGTCAGAATCCAACAGCATCTGCAGTCCTTTTCAGTCTCTGGATCAGATTTTTACTCAGGTCCCTCAATATCAGCCAGAAAATACCTGAAATCATAGAAAAACACACAAACTCATAGTAAAGTCCAGAAAAGTGAATTTTAACTAAAAACTAATAAAAATATACTAAAAACTAACTAAATCATACTAAAAACATACTAAAAACAATGCCAAAAAGCGTACAAATTATCCGCTCATCAAACGCCAGAAACAAGCAGCATCCTGGCATTTAAATGCCAGAAATACATCCTGAGGAGAGCTGGCGTTGAACGCCAGAAACAAGCATGGAACTGGCGTTCAACGCCAGAAACATGCTGCAAATGGGCGTTGAACGCCTAAAACAAGCATGAAGCTGGTGTTCAACGCCAGAAACAAGCATCAATCTGGCGTTTAATGCCAGGATTGCATGCAGAGGGTATTTTACACACCTCATTGGTGCAGGGATGTAAATTCTTGACACCTCAGAATCTGTGGACCCTACAGGATCATCTCAGGATCTGTGGACCCCACAGGATCCCCACCTACCTCAACTCACCCTCTCTCTCTTTTTCACACAATCCAATAAACACTCTTACCCAAAACCCTTCACCAATCACCTCAATCTCTCTTCCCTATCACCTCTTCACCACTCACATCCATCAACTCTTCCCCATAAACCCCACCTACCTTCAAAATTCAAAATCTCTTTCCCACCCAATCCTACCCTAAATAGCCGAACCTACTCCCTTTCCCTTCACTATATAAACCCCTCTATCCTTCTTCATATTCACACACCACAACCCTCTCTTCTTCACCTTGGCCGAAACCACACACCTCTCCCTTTCCTCCATATTTTCTTCTTCTTATTCTCTTCTTTCTTCTTTTGCTCGAGGGCGAGCAATATTCTAAGTTTGGTGTGGTAAAAGCATAGCTTTTTTGTTTTTCCATAACCACTTATGGCACCTAAGGCCGGAGAAACCTCTAGAAACGAAAAGGGAAGACAAAAGCTTCCACCTCTGAGTCATGGGAGATGGAGAGATTCATCTCTAAAACCCATCAAGACCACTTCTATGAAGTTGTGGCCAAGAAGAAGGTGATCCTTGAGGTCCCTTTCAAGCTCAAGAAAAGTGAGTATCCAGGGATCCCACATGAGATTCAAAGAAGAGGTTGGGAAGTTCTTACCAACCCCATTCAACAAGTCAGAATCTTAATGGTTCAAGAGTTCTATGCCAATGCATGGATCACTAGGAACCATGATCAAAGTGTGAACCCGAATCCAAAGAAGTATCTTACAATGGTTCGGGGGAAATACTTAGATTTTAGTCCGGAAAATGTGAGGTTAGCATTCAACTTGCCCATGATGCAAGGAGATGCACGCCCCTACACTAGAAGGGTCAACTTTGATCAAAGTTTGGACCAAGTCCTTATGGACATATGTGTGGAAGGAGCTCAATGGAAAAGGGACTCCAAAGGCAAGCCGGTTCAATTAAGAAGACTGGACCTCAAGCCTATGGCTAGAGGATGGTTGGAGTTCATCCAACGCTCCATCATCCCCACTAGCAACCGATCCGAAGTTACTATGGATTGGGCCATCATGATTCATAGCATCATAAATAGAGAGGAAGTAGAAGTTCATGAAGTCATCTCCCTTGAATTCTACAAAATAGCCGAAAAGTCCTCCACCATGGCAAGGCTAGCTTTTCCTCATCTTATTTGCCATCTATGTTACTCAGCTGGAGTTACCATTGAAGGAGACATCCCCGTTGAGGAGGATAAGCCCATCACTAAGAAGAGGATGGAGCAAACAAGAGAGCCCACTCATGGATCCCAAGAGACGCATGAGGAAGCTCATCACCAAGAAATCCTGAAAATACCTCAACGGATGCACTTTCCTCCCAACAATTATTGGGAATAACTCAACACTTCTCTAGAAGATTTAAGTTACAATATGGATCAATTAAGGGTGGAACATCAAGAGCACTCTATCATTCTCCATGAAATTGGAGAAGATCAAAGAGCAATGAGGGAGGAGCAACAAAGGCAAAGAAGAGATATAGAAAAGCTCAAGGACATCATTGGTTCTTCAAGAAGAAAGCGCCACCATCACTAAGGTTGACTTATTCCTTGTTCTTATTTCTTTGTTTTTCGGTTTTTATGCTTAATGTTTATCTATGTTTGTGTCTTTCCTATATGATCATTAGTATTTAGTAACTATGTCTTAAGGATATAAATAATTCCATGAATCCTTCACCTCTCTTAAATGAAAAATGTTCCTAATTCAAAAGAACAAGAAGTACACGAGTTTCGAATTTATCCTTGAAATTAGTTTAATTATATTGATGTGGTGACAATACCTTTTATTTTCTGAATGAATGCTTGAACAGTGCATATTTTTTCTTGTTGTTTATGAATGTTAAAATTGTTGGCTCTTGAAAGAAGGATGAACAAAGAGAAATGTTATTGATAATCTGAAAAATCATAAATTTGATTCTTGAAGCAAGAAAAAGCTTGCGAAAAAAAATAGAAAGAAAAAGAAAAAGCAAGCAGAAAAAGCCAATAGCCCTTAAAACCAAAAGGCAAGGGTAAAAATGATCCAAGGCTTTGAGCATCAATGGATAGGAGGGCCCAAGGAACTAAAATCCAGGCCTAAGCGGCTAAATCAAGCTGTCCCTAACCATGTGCTTGTGGCATGCAGGTCCAAGTGAAAAGCTTGAGACTGAGTGGTTAAAGTTGTGATCCAAAGCAAAAAGAGTGTGCTTAAGAGCTCTGGACACCTCTAACTGGGGACTTTAGCAAAGCTGAGTCACAATCTGAAAAGGTTCACCCAATCAAGTGTCTGTGGCATTTATGTATCCGGTGGTAATACTGGAAAACAAAATGCTTAGGGCCACGGCCAAGACTCATAAAAGTAGCTGTGTTCAAGAATCATCATACTTAACAAGGAGAATCAATAACACTATCTGAAATTCTAAGTTCCCATAGATGCCAATCATTCTAAACTTCAAAGAATAAAGTGAGATGCCAAAACTATTCAGAGGCAAAAAGCTACAAGTCCCGCTCATCTAATTAGAACTAATATTCATTGATATTTTGAGATTTATAGTATGTTCTCTTCTTTTTATCCTATTTGATTTTTAGTTGCTTGGGGACAAGCAACAATTTAAGTTTGGTGTTGTGATGAGCGGATAATTTATATGCTTTTTGGCATTGTTTTTAGGTAGTTTTTAGTAGGATCTAGCTACTTTTAGGGATGTTTTCATTAGTTTTATGCTAAATTTACATTTCTGGACTTTACTATGAGTTTGTGTATTTTTCTGTGATTTCAGGTATTTTCTGGCTAAAATTGAGGGACTTGAGCAAAACTCTGATAAGAAGACTGACAAAGGACTGCTGATGTTGTTAGATTCTGACATCCCTGCACTCGAAATGGATTTTCTGGAGCTACATAACTCCCAATGGCACGCTCTCAACGGATTTGAAAAGAAGACATCCAGAGCTTTCCAGCAATATATAATAGTCCATACTTTATTCGAGATTAGACGATGCAAACTGGCGCTCAACTCCAGTTGCATGCTGCATTCTGGAGTCAAACGCCAGAAACACGTCACGAACCAGAGTTAAACGCCAAAAACACGTTACAACTTGGCGTTTAACTCCAAAAGAAGCCTTTGCACGTGTAAAGCTCAAGTTCAGCCCAAGCACACACCAAGTGGGCCCTGGAAGTGGATTTCTGCATCAATCACTTATCTCTGTAACCCTAGTAGCTAGTTTTAGTATAAATAGAACTTTTTACTATTGTATTAGTGTCTTTTGACCACATCTTTGGATACCTAGTCCTTAGACCAGGTCCTTCTCCCTATTTTCGAATTCATATCACATTTTTGGGGGTTGGCCATTCGGCCATGCCTGGACCACTATCACTTATGTATTTTCAACGGTGGAGTTTCTACACACTATAGATTAAGGGTGTGGAGCTCTGCTGTACCTCGAGTTTTAATGCAATTACTACTATTTTCTATTCAATTCAGTTTATTCCTGTTCTAAGATATTCGTTGCACTTCAACATGATGAATGTAATGAAACGTGACACTCAATATCATTCTTACCTATGAATGCGTGACTGACAACCACTTCCGTTCTACCTTAGACCGAACGAATATCTCTTGGATTCCTTAATCAGAATCTTCGTGGTATAAGCTAGAATTGATGGAGGCATTCATGAGAATTCAGAAAGTCTAAACCTTGTCTGTGGTATTCCGAGTAGGATTCAAGGATTGAATGACTGTGACGAGCTTCAAACTCGCGATTGTTGGGCGTGATGACAAACGCAAAAGAATCAATGGATTCTATTCCGACATGATCGAGAATCGACAGATGATTAGCCGTGCTGTGACAGAGCATTTGGACCATTTTCACTGAGAGAATGGGATGTAGCCATTGACAACAATGATGCCCTACATACAGCTTGCCATGGAAAGGAGTAAGAAGGATTGAAGGAAGGCAGTAGGAAAGCAGAGATCCAACAGGGACAAAGCATCTCCATACACTTGTTTGAAATTCTCACCAATGATTTACATAAGTATTTCTATCCTTATTTTATATTTTATTTATTATTAATTTCGAAAACCATTATAATCATTTAAATTCGCCTAACTGAGATTTACAAGATGACCATAGCTTGCTGATGAGCGGATAATTTATACGCTTTTTGGCATTGTTTTTAGTATGTTTTTAGTATGATCTAGTTAGTTTTTAGTATATTTTTATTAGTTTTTGGTTAAAATTCACTTTTCTGGACTTTACTATGGGTTTGTGTGTTTTTCTGTGATTTCAGGTATTTTCTGGCTGAAATTGAGGGATCTGAGCAAAAATCTGATTTAGAGGTTGAAAAGGACTGCAAATGCTGTTTGATTCTGACCTCCCTGCACTCGAAGTGGATTTTCTGGAGCTACAGAAGCCCAATTGGCGCGCTCTCAACGGCATTGGAAAGTAGACATCCTGGGCTTTCCAGCAATGTATAATAGTCCATACTTTGCCCAAGATTTGATGGCCCAAACCGGCGTTGCAAATCAGCCTCAGAATTTCCAGCGTTTAACGCTGGAACTGGCATAAAAATTGGAGTTAAACGCCCAAACTGGCATGAAAGCTGGCGTTTAACTCCAGAAAAGGTCTCTACACATGAAAGCTTCAATGCTCAGTCCAAGCACACACCAAGTGGGCCCAGAAGTGGATTTTTCTGTCATTTACTCATTTCTGTAAACCTTAGGTTACTAGTTCACTATTAATAGGATCTTTTGACATTGTATCTGTACCTCATGACACTTTACACGTTTCTTTGTGTACTTCTTACAGCATGAGTCTCTAAACCCCATGGTTGGGGGTGAGGAGCTCTGCTGTGTCTTGATGGATTAATGCAATTACTACTGTTTCTTATTCAATCATGCTTGCTTCCATTCTAAGATATCACTTGTTCTTAACCCGGATGAATGTGATGATCCGTGACACTCATCATATTCTCAACTATGAACGTGTGCCTGACAACCACCTCCGTTCTACCTTAGATTGAGTAGATATCTCTTGGATTCTTTAACCGAAATCTTCGTGGTATAAGCTAGAACTGATGGCAGCATTCAAGAGAATCCGGAAGGTCTAAATCTTGTCTGTGGTATTCTGAGTAGGATTCAATGATTGAATGACTGTGACGAGCTTCAAACTCCTAGCAGGCGGGGCGTTAGTGACAGACGCAAAAGAATCAATGGATTCTATTCCGGCCTGATCGAGAACCGACAGATGGATAGCCGTGCCGTGACAGGGTGCGTTGAACATTTCCACTGATTGGATGGGAGGTAGCCACTGACAACGGTGAAACCCTACATACAGCTTGCCATGGAAGGAGCCTTGCGTGTTTGATGAAGAAGACAGTAGGAAAGTAGAGATTCAGAAGATGGAGCATCTCCAAAACCTCAACCTATTCTCCATTACTGCATAACAAGTACTTATTTCATGTTCTTTTGCCTTTCACAATCAATCCTGATAATTTCTGATATCCTGACTAAGACTTACAAGATAACCATAGCTTGCTTCAAGCCGACAATCTCCGTGGGATCGACCCTTACTCACGTAAGGTATTACTTGGACGACCCAGTGCACTTGCTGGTTAGTTGTGCGGGGTTGCAAAAGTGTGATTGCAATTTTGTGCACCAAGTTTTTGGCGCCGTTGCCAGGGATTGTTCGAGTTTGGACAACTGACGGATTATCTTGTTGCTTAGATTAGGACTGTTTTATTTTTGTTGGTTTAGAGTCTTTTAGTTGAGTCTAGTTTCATATTTTAAGTTTGGTGTCAATTGCATGCTTTTGTTTTTCTTTTAATTTTCGATTTTGCATGTCCTTAGTCCCTTTTTGATCCATAAAAGTTCTAAGTTTGGTGTCCTCTTTGTGTTTTTCCCTTAAAAATTTTCGAAAATTAGTGTTTGATTTTCTAAAAATTTTAAGTTTGCTGTCATTTTGTTGTTTTTCTCTTTCCTCTTTTCAAAAATCAAATCTTTATCTTAAAAATTTTTTCAATCATATCTTTTTAATTGCCTTTTTTTCAAAATCTTTTTAATTAACTAATTGATTCAGTTCTCAACTTGTTTTGATCATATTTTCTTTTTGATTTTCGAATTTTTATTTTAATTTCCTTTTGTTTTATTTTATTTTTCGGTTAACTCAAAAAAAAAAAAAACAAAATTCATCTATTTGCAGTCATTATCATTTCCCTTTTGTCCATTATGGACCTAAGTGGGATTGAGCAGTCCAGAAGGACTCTGGGGTCATATGCTAACCCCATTACAGCTGCATATGGGAGTAGCATCTGTACACCTCCCATGAAAGCAAGCAGCTTTGAGCTAAACCCTCAACTCATTATCATAGTGCAGCAAAATTGCCAGTATTCCGGTCTTCCACAGGAAGAACCTACTGAGTTTCTGGCACAGTTCTTACAAATTGCTGACACAGTACATGATAAAGAGGTGGATCAGGATGTCTACAGACTATTACTGTTTCCATTTGCTGTAAAAGATCAAGCTAAAAGGTGGTTGAATAACCAACCTACAGCAAGCATAAAGACATGGAAACAGTTATCAGACAAATTCCTGAATCATTTTTACCCTCCAAAGAGGATGACACAGCTAAGGCTGGACATCCAAGGCTTTAAACAAGAGGATAATGAATCCCTTTATGATGCCTGGGAGAGGTATAGAGGTATGCTTAGAAAATGCCCATCTGAAATGTTTTCAGAGTGGGTACAGTTAGACATCTTCTACTATGGGCTTACAGAAAAAAGCTCAGATGTCTTTAGACCACTCAGCTGGTGGATCTATACACATGAGGAAGACAATTGAAGAGGCTCAAGAGCTTATAGACACTGTTGCTAGAAACCAATATTTGTACTCTAGCAATGAGTTCTCTCCAAAAGAGGAAGTCATGGCAGTAGTCACTGATCCTAATCCTCAAGAACAGATGATTGAGCTTAATCAACAATTGCTCCTGATGACAGAACAGTTAGCAGAATTTAAAGAAATGCTCCATGATACTAAAGTTGCTAACAAGAACATAGAACTGCAGTCGAATCAAGCAAAACAGCAAATATCTAAACAGATAACAGAGGAATGTCAAGCAGTTCAACTAAGGAGTGGTAAGACACTGAATAACACTGCTCAAATGAGCAAAAAGCCAAATAAGGAACAATTGACAGAGGACAACCAAACCACTGTTCAAAATCCCTCTGAGGACAGTAAGAGCCCAGAGAGGAATGCTATTGGCGTTCAAACGCCAGAAAGGGAAGGAAAGCTGGCATTAAACGGCCATTCCTTGCCCAGTTCTGGCGTTCAAACGCCAGAAAAAGGAGAGAAGTTGGCGTTTAACGCCCAATCTTCATCCATTCCTGGCGTTCAGATGCCAAGGGAGGATCAGACACCTGAGAGTGCTGACAGTAATCCCTCTAAAAAGGCTTCTTCAACCACTTCTGTAAGAAATAAACCTGCAGCATCTAAGGTTGAAGAATATCAAGCCAAGATGCCTTATCCTCAGAAACTCCGCAAAGCGGAACAGGATAAGCAATTTGCCCGCTTTGCAGACTATTTAAGGACTCTTGAAATAAAGATTCCATTTGCAGAGGCACTTGAGCAAATACCTTCTTATGCTAAGTTCATGAAAGAGATCTTAAGTCATAAGAAGGATTGGAGAGAAGCTGAAAAAGTATTTCTCACTGAAGAATGCAGTGCAGTCATTCTGAAAAGCTTACCAGAAAAGCTTCAAGATCCAGGAAGCTTTATGATACCATGCACATTAGAAGGTGCTTGCACCAAGACAGCCCTGTGTGATCTTGGAGCAAGCATCAATCTAATACCTGCATCCACTATCAGGAAGCTTGGGTTGACTGGAGAAGTCAAACCAACCCGGATATGCCTCCAACTTGCGGATGGCTCCATTAAATATCCATCAGGCATAATAGAGGATATGATTGTCAAGGTTGGGCCATTTGCCTTTCCAACTGATTTTGTGGTGCTGGAAATGGAAGAGCACAAAAGTGCAACTCTCATTCTAGGAAGACCTTTCCTAGCAACTGGACGAACTCTCATTGATGTACACAAAGGGGAAGTAACCCTGAGAGTCAATGAGGATGAGTTCAAGTTAAATGCTGTAAAAGCTATGCAGCATCCAGACACACCAAATGACTGCATGGGCGCTGACATTATTGACTCTCTGGTAGAAGAGATCAATATGACTGAAAGCCTAGAATCAGAGCTTGAGGACATCTTCAAAGATGCTCAACCTGATCAAGAAGAACCACATGAAACAAAGGAATTTTCGAAAATTCCTCAGGAGGAGGATAAGCCTCCCAAACCTGAACTCAAACCACTACCACCATCCCTGAAGTACGTATTTCTGGGAGAGGGTGACACTTTTCCAGTGATTATAAGCTCTGCTTTAAATCCACAGGAAGAGGAAGCACTGATTCAAGTGCTAAGGACACACAAGACAGCTCTTGGGTGGTCCATAAGTGATCTTAAGGGCATTAGCCCAGCCAGATGCATGCACAAGATCCTGTTGGAGGATAATGCCAAACCAGTGGTCCAACCACAGAGGAGGCTAAATCCTGCCATGAAGGAGGTGGTGCAGAAAGAGGTCACTAAATTATTAGAGGCTGGGATTATTTATCCTATTTCTGATAGCCCCTGGGTGAGCCCTGTGCAAGTTGTCCCCAAGAAGGGAGGCATGACAGTGGTTCATAATGAAAAAAATGAACTGGTTCCTACAAGAACAGTCACAGGGTGGCGTATGTGTATTGACTACAGAAGGCTCAATACAGCCACCAGAAAGGATCATTTTCCTTTACCATTCATAGACCAAATGCTAGAAAGACTAGCTGGTCATGATTATTACTACTTTTTGGATGGCTATTCAGGTTACAACCAAATTGCAATAGACCCTCAGGACCAAGAGAAAACAGCATTTACTTGCCCTTCTGGCGTGTTTGTCTACAGGAGGATGCCTTTTGGTCTGTGTAATGCCCCTGCAACCTTTCAGAGATGCATGTTATCCATCTTCTCTAATATGGTGGAGAAATTCCTGGAAGTCTTCATGGATGACTTCTCAGTATATGGAGACTCATTCAGCTCCTGTCTTAATCACCTAGCACTTGTCCTGAAAAGGTGCCAAGAGACTAACCTGGTTTTAAACTGGGAGAAATGTCACTTTATGGTGACTGAAGGAATTGTCCTTGGGCACAAAATTTCAAGCAAGGGAATAGAGGTGGATAAGGCAAAGGTAGAGGTAATTGAAAAATTACCACCACCTGCCAATGTTAAGGCAATCAGAAGCTTTCTGGGGCATGCAGGATTCTACAGAAGGTTTATAAAGGATTTTTTGAAAATTGCAAAACCTCTGAGTAACCTGCTAGCTGCTGACACACCATTTGTGTTTGACACACAGTGTCTGCAGGCATTTGAGACCCTGAAAGCTAAGCTGGTCACAGCACCAGTCATCTCTGCACCTGATTGGACATTGCCATTTGAACTAATGTGTGATGCCAGTGACCATGCCATTGGTGCAGTGTTGGGACAGAGGCATAACAAGCTTCTGCACGTCATTTATTATGCCAGCCGTGTTCTAAATGACGCACAGAAGAACTACACAACCACAGAAAAAGAGTTACTTGCAGTGGTCTATGCCATTGACAAGTTTAGATCCTATCTAGTGGGATCCAAAGTGGTTGTGTACACTGACCATGCTGCTCTTAAATACTTACTCACAAAGCAAGATTCAAAACCCAGGCTAATAAGATGGGTGTTACTTCTGCAAGAGTTTGATATAGAAATAAGAGACAGAAAAGGGACAGAGAACCAGGTAGCTGATCATCTGTCCCGAATAGAACCAGTGGATGGGGCGTCCCTCCCTTCTACTGAGATCTCTGAGACTTTCCCAGATGAGCAACTCTTTGCTATTCAGGAAGCTCCATGGTTTGCAGATATTGCAAATTATAAAGCTGTGAGGTTCATACCCCAGGAGTACAACAGAGTGCAAAGAAAGAAATTAATTTCAGATGCCAAGTACTACCTATGGGATGAGCCATATCTCTTTAAGAGATGTGCAGACGTAATGATCCGTAGATGTGTACCCAGAGAAGAAGCACAAAGGATCCTATGGCATTGCCATGGATCACAGTATGGAGGACACTTTGGAAGTGAGCGAACAGCCACTAAAGTCCTCCAATGTGGCTTCTACTGGCCTACTCTCTATAAAGATTCCCGAGAGTTTGTGTGTAACTGTGACAGTTGCCAAAGAGCTGGTAACTTGCCTCACGGATATGCCATGCCTCAACAAGGGATATTAGAGATAGAATTGTTTGATGTATGGGGAATTGACTTCATGGGTCCATTCCCACCATCATACTCAAACACTTACATTCTGGTGGCAGTGGACTATGTATCTAAATGGGTAGAAGCAATTGCTACACCCACTAATGATACCAAGACCGTGCTAAAATTCCTCCAGAAATACATCTTCAGCAGGTTTGGTGTTCCCAGAGTACTAATCAGTGACGGGGGCACTCATTTCTGCAATAGACAGCTATACTCTGCTATGGTTAGATATGGAATTAGCCACAAAGTGGCAACTCCGTATCATCCACAGACAAATGGGCAAGCTGAAGTCTCTAACAGAGAGCTAAAAAGAATCCTAGAACGGACTGTGATAGCCCGAAGAAAGGATTGGGCGAAGAGCTTGGATGATGCTCTGTGGGCATACAGAACAGCATTCAAGACTCCTATAGGAACTTCTCCATACCAATTGGTGTATGGGAAGGCCTGTCATCTGCCCGTGGAACTGGAACATAAAGCCTACTGGGCAACCAGATTCCTAAACATGGATGCTCAGTTGGCTGGTGAAAAAAGATTGCTCCAGCTAAATGAGCTAGAGGAGTTCAGACTCAATGCCTTTGAAAATGCAAAAATTTATAAGGAAAAGGCAAAGAAGTGGCATGACAAGAAGTTGTCAACCAGAGTCTTTGAGCCAGGACAAAAAGTTCTGCTCTTCAACTCTAGGCTTAAATTGTTTCCAGGAAAACTTAAATCCCGGTGGAGGGGTCCGTATGTGATTACAGGAGTGTCACCATATGGATATGTTGAGCTTCAGGATATTGATTCTGGCAAAAAGTTCATTATTAATGGACAGAGAATCAAGCATTATCTTGAAGGCAATTTTGAGCAGGAATGCTCAAAACTAAGACTTGAGTGATTCTCAGTAAAGGTCCAGCTAAAGACAGTAAAGAAGCGCTTGCTGTGAGGCAACCCAGTCATTAGCAGGTTATATGTTTTGTTTTTACAAAGGCAAGTATCAAAAATGAAGGAATTCACAGAGTTACAGAAGGATTCAGCTCAAAAAGCAGAGAAAAAGAGCTTACTGGCGAAAAAATGCCAGTAAGGGGCATTTTGGGCGTTAAACGCCAGAATGGGTACCATTCTGGGTGTTTAACGCCAGGAATGGTGCCATTCTGGGCGTTAAACGCCAGAATGGGCACCATTCTGGGCGTTTAACGCCAGGTGTGCAGCATCCTGGGCGTTTAGAAAAATGCCCAGTGATAAAGGAATTCTGGCGTTTAACGCCAGCCAGGGCACCTGGCTGGGCGTTAAACGCCCAAAAGGGGTAACAAATGGGCGTTAAACGCCAGAATGGGTGCCATTCTGGGCGTTTAACGCCAGAAAGGTGGGGGGACCACAATTTTGTTTTCAAATCAATTTTTTTCAAACTTTCCTTTTCTTACCCATACCCTTCTACATAAATACACTTCAACCTTTCATCATCCACTTTCAAATCTTCACAAAATCAAAACCATTCTTCAAATCCCTCTCAAATCAACCCCATATCTTATTCAAAAACTCACCCTTTTCTCAAATTCTCTCCATATCTTCTCAAATCTCTTCTCAATTTTTCGAAATCTCCTTCCCCCCCCCCCTTATAAAAACAAGTTCGGCCTCCTCATTCCCCCACACCATTCGAATTTGCTCTTCTCCTCTCTCTCTTCTTTCCTTTCTTTTGCTTGAGGACAAGCAAACCTCTAAGTTTGGTGTGCTTTTCCGTGATCACTAAGCCAAGATTCATCAAGATCATGGCTCCTAAGGGAAAACAAACCAATTTAAGAAGAAAGAAAGAGAATAATCCAAAGAATCTTTGGAATCAAGAGAAGTTCTTAACTAAAGAACATGAAGACCATTATCACAAAATAATGGGTCTGAGGTCAGTGATCCCGGAAGTTAAATTTGATCTGAAAGAAGATGAATATCCGGGGATCCAAGAGCAAATTCAAAACAGAGGATGGGAAGTTCTAACCAACCCTGAGATAAAGCTTGGAAGGAATATGGTTCAGGAATTCTACTCAAATCTGTGGCTAACAGATAAGCAGAGAATGACTGGAACTGCTTACCATACCTACAGAACCATGGTCAGAGGGAAAGTTATGTACTTCCATCTGGACAAAATAAGGGAGATCTTCAAGTTACCTCAACTACAAGATGATCCTGAATCCTTTAATAGGAGAATGGTGAGAGCAGATAAGGGGTTGGATCAAGTTCTAGAGGACATATGCCTCCCTGGAACTAAGTGGATAACCAATTCAAAGGGTGTCCCAAACCAACTCAATAGGGGAGACCTCAAACCAATTGCAAGAGGTTGGCTAGACTTTATTGGGCGTTCCATATTGCCCACTAGCAACCGTTCTGAGGTCACTATCAAGAGAGCAGTGATGATTCATTGCATTATGCTTGGAAAAGAAGTGGTGGTTCATCATGTGATTGCTTGTGAGATCTACACAATTGCAAATAAAAATTCCACTGAAGCCAAACTGGCCTACCCAAGCTTAATCTCCTTGCTCTGTAAAGAGGCTGGAGTAAAGATGGGAGTAGATGAGTTCATACCCATTGAACATCCAATCACCAAGAAGTCAATGGAAGGACAAATGCAAGACAACTCTATCAAAAGGAGGGCGCAGGAGTTCCTCCCTGAATTCCCTGAAATTGGCTACTGGGCCAGCCTAGAAGCATCTATCAACAAGTTGCAAGAGACTATGGAGCAACTTAAGGAAGAACAGCAGAATCAGAACTGCATGCTTTGCAAATTGCTGAAGGAACAAGAGAAGCAGGGGCGTGAACTCCAAGAATGGAAACGCCAAAAGCTCTCCTCTCAAGCTGAGGGAGCATCCACTTCTCAAAATCAAGGTTGTTGAGTCCTAACTCTGTGAAAACCTCTATCATTCGGAGCCTAGTTTAAATTTTTGTTTTCTATTCTTTCTATTTTTAGTTTTATTTTATATCTATTTTTGAGTCTTATTCTTAATTCATAATTAATAAAATTTAAAGTTTATGCCTTAAAGCTATGAATGTTCTATGAATCCATCACCTCTCTTAAATGAAAAATGCTTTAATCACAAAAGAACAAGAAGTACAGGATTTCAAAATTTATCCTTGAAACTAGCTTAATTAGTTTGATGTGGTGACAATACTTTCTGTTTTCTGAATGTATGCTTGAACAGTGCATATGTCTTTTGAGTTTGTTATTCATGAATGTTAAAATTATTGGCTCTTGAAAGAATGATGAAAAAAGAGACATGTTATTGAGGATCTGAAAAATCATAAGAATGATTCTTGGAGCAAGAAAAAAGCAGTACTCAAAAAAAAATTATTATTATTTTCGAAAAAAAAAAGAAAAAAAAAGAGAAAAGGAAAGAAAAAGAAAGAAATAAAGTTGTGAACCAAGGCAAAAAGAGTGTGCTTAAGAACCCTGGACACCTTTAATTGGGGACTCTAGCAAAGCTGAGTCACAATCTGAAAAGGTTCACCCAATTATGTGTCTGTGGCATGTATGTATCCGGTGGTAATACTGGAAGACAGAGTGCTTTGGGCCACAGCCAAGACTCATACACTAGCTATGTTCAAGAATCATTATACTTAACTAGGAGAATCAATAACACTATCTGAGTTCTGAGTTCCTAACGATGCCAATCATTATGAACTTCAAAGGATAGAGTGAGATGCCAAAACTGTTCGGAAGCAAAAAGCTACTGGTCCCGCTCATCTAATTGGAACTATGTTTCTTTGATATTTTGGAGTCTATAGTATATTCTCTTCTTTTTATTCTATTTTGATTTTCAGTTGCTTGGGGACAAGCAACAATTTAAGTTTGGTGTTGTGATGAGCGGATAATTTATACGCTTTTTGGCATTGTTTTTAGTATGTTTTTAGTATGATCTAGTAAGTTTTTAGTATATTTTTATTAGTTTTTAGTTAAAATTTACTTTTCTGGACTTTACTATGGGTTTGTGTGTTTTTCTGTGATTTCAAGTATTTTCTGGCTGAAATTGAGGGATCTGAGCAAAAATCTGACTTAGAGGCTGAAAAGGACTGCAGATGCTGTTGGATTCTGACCTCCCTGCACTCGAAGTGGATTTTCTGGAGCTACAGAAGTTCAATTGGCGCGCTCTCAACGGCATTGGAAAGCAGACATCCTGGGCTTTCCAGCAATGTATAATAGTCCATACTTTGCCCAAGATTTGATGGCCCAAACCGGCGTTGCAAATCAGCCTCAGAATTTCCAGCGTTTAACGCTGGAACTGGCATAAAAATTGGAGTTAAACGCCCAAACTGGCATGAAAGCTGGCGTTTAACTCCAGAAAAGGTCTCTACACATGAAAGCTTCAATGCTCATCCCAAGCACACACCAAGTGGGCCCGGAAGTGGATTTTTCTGTCATTTACTCATTTCTGTAAACCTTAGGTTACTAGTTCACTATTAATAGGATCTTTTGACATTGTATCTGTACCTCATGACACTTTACACGTTTCTTTGTGTACTTCTTACAGCATGAGTCTCTAAACCCCATGGTTGGGGGTGAGGAGCTCTGCTGTGTCTTGATGGATTAATGCAATTACTACTGTTTCTTATTCAATCATGCTTGCTTCCATTCTAAGATATCACTTGTTCTTAACCCGGATGAATGTGATGATCCATGACACTCATCATATTCTCAACTATGAACGTGTGCCTGACAACCACCTCCGTTCTACCTTAGATTGAGTAGATATCTCTTGGATTCTTTAACCGGAATCTTCGTGGTATAAGCTAGAGCTGATGGCAGCATTCAAGAGAATCTGGAAGGTCTAAACCTTGTCTGTGGTATTCTGAGTAGGATTCAATGATTGAATGACTGTGACGAGCTTCAAACTCCTAGCAGGCGAGGCGTTAATGACAGACGCAAAAGAATCAATGGATTCTATTCCGGCCTGATCGAGAACCGACAGATGGATAGCCGTGCCGTGACAGGGTGCGTTGAACATTTCCACTGAGAGGATGGGAGGTAGCCACTGACAACGGTGAAACCTTACATACAGCTTGCCATGGAAGGAGCCTTGCGTGTTTGATGAAGAAGACAGTAGGAAAGCAGAGATTCAGAAGATGGAGCATCTCCAAAACCTCAACCTATTCTCCATTACTGCATAACAAGTACTTATTTCATGTTCTTTTGCCTTTCACAATCAATCCTGATAATTTCTGATATCCTGACTAAGACTTACAAGATAACCATAGCTTGCTTCAAGCCGACAATCTCCGTGGGATCGACCCTTACTCACGTAAGGTATTACTTGGACGACCCAGTGCACTTGCTGGTTAGTTGTGCGGGGTTGCAAAAGTGTGATTGCAATTTCGTGCACCACTTGCTTCATACCAATAATCTCTGTGGGATCGACCCTTACTCATGTAAGGTTTATTACTTGGACGACCCAGTGCACTTGTTGGTTAGTTGTGCGAAGTTGTGAAGAAAGAGCTGAGTTAGTAGATGCGCATACCAAGTTGAATGCCATTATTAGAGATCACAATTTCGTGCACCAGACTACAGGCGCCTCAACCAAGCCACTCGAAAGGATCATTACCCTTTGCCATTTATTGATCTAATGCTTGATTGCCTATCAGGTAAATCACATTACTGCTTTTTAGATGGTTACACAGGTTATTTTCAAATTCATATAGCTCCTGAGGATCAGGAAAAGACTACTTTTACATGTCCCTTTGGAACTTATGCTTACAAGAGAATGCCTTTTGGCTTGTGCAATGTACTAGCTACTTTCCAAAGGTGCATGATGAGTCTTTTCTCTGATCCTATTGAGAATTGTATGGAAGTTTTTTTGGATGATTTTAGCGTATACAGTGATTCCTTTAGCCTTTGCTTAGATTGTTTATCTAGAGTATTATATAGGTGTGTTAGATCAAACCTTGTTTTGAATTTTGAAAAGTGTTATTTTATGGTCAAACAAAGCATTATTCTAGGATACGTTATCTCTAATACTGGTATTTCTATAGATCAAGCAAAGGTGAATGTCATTTCTAGCCTGCCTTAGCCCTCCTCCGTGAGGGAAGTCCGTTCGTTCCTTGGTCATGTAGGGTTTTATCGGAGATTTATCAAGGACTTCAGTAAGGTAGCTTTACCTCTATCTAGACTGCTACAGAAGGATGTTGAATTTGAGTTGGGTGAGGACTGCATGGAAGCGTTTGATAAGCTGAAGATCACCTTGACTCAAGCTTCAAATGTGAGAGGACCAGACTGGAGCCAGCCCTTTGAGATTATGTGTGATGCTTCCAACCATGCGGTAGGAGCGGCGTTGGCTCAGCACGAAGGTAAGGATCCTTTCGTAATAGCTTATGCGTCTAAGACCTTAGACGCTGCTCAGTCTAATTACATTACTACTGAAAAGGAGCTTCTTGCTATTGTTTTTGCTCTGGATAAATTCCGAGCCTATTTACTTGGTACTAAGGTAGTAGTGTACTCGGACCACACAGCTCTAAAATACTTATTAGCTAAAAAGGAGTCCAAACCAAGGCTAATACGTTGGATACTATTGCTACAAGAATTTGATTTAGAAATTAAATATAGGAATGGTTCTTAGAATTTAGTGGCGGACTACTTGAGTCGCCTTGAGCACATCAAGCATGACTTCACTCCTATCAATGATGCTTTTCCATTTGATAGCTTGCATGCAGTATCTGAAGTAGCTCCTTGGTATGCACCCGTAGCTAATTATCTAGTTAGCCATACTTTCCCTCCCAATTTTACTAAGCATCAAAGAGACAAGCTAAAAAGCGAGTCCAAATACTATATTTGGGATGATTCATATTTATGGATGTGTGGTGCTGACCATGTAATTAGAAGAGTGTGTCTCAATCAGAATTCTAGTCCATTTTAGAGGCCTGCCACTGCTCTGAAAGTGGTGGACATTTTGGCCCTCAAAGAACAGCTAGAAAAATTTTAGACTACGGATTCTGGTGACTTACTCTTTTAGAGATGCTGCTATCTTTTGTAAATCTTGTTCCCCATGCCAAAGGTTTAGTAATATATCCAAGAGGGATGAGATGCCTCAACAGATTATGGTTTTCTGTGAAATTTTTGATGTTTGGGGCATTGACTTCATAGGTCCATTTCCAAACTCTAGTGGTTACCTTTATATACTGTTAGCTGTAGATTATGTCTCTAAATGGGTGGAAGCAATTCCTACCCGTACTGATGACGCTAACACTGTTGTCTCCTTTATTAGAAACCATATTATCTGTCGCTTTGGATCACCACGAGCAATCGTGAGCGATCAAGGCACTCACTTTTGTAATAGGAGACTAACAGGATTACTGAAGAAGCACGAGATTGTTCACAGAGTAGCAACAGCTTATCATCCCTAGACCAATGGGCAAGCAGAAGTGTCTAACAGAGAGATTAAACGCATTCTGGAGAAGATAGTAAAACCTCATAGGAAGGACTGGAGTGCCAGGTTACAGGATGCGCATTGCGCATATCGAACAACGTACAAGACACTCATTGGGATGAGCCCCTTCCAATTAGTGTACGGAAAGGCTTGCCACCTTCTAGTAGAAGTGGAACACAAGGCCTTCTGGTCTATAAAGAAATACAACATGAATTTTAAGGAAGCTAGTGCTTAAAGGAAGCTACAACTAGCAGAATTAGAGAACCTTCGCCTAGAAGCATATGACAACTCCAGGCGACATAAGGAAAAGATGAAGGTTGTCCATGACAAGCATATAAAAAGGAGAGAATTCAGACCAGGGAAGTTAGTTCTTCTTTATAACTCTAGACTGAGGCTTATGCTTCGCAAATTGATGAGCGGATAATTTATACGCTTTTTGGCATTGTTTTTAGTATGTTTTTAGTATGTTTTAGTTAGTTTTTAGTAAATTTTTATTAGTTTTTAGTTAAAATTCACTTTTCTGGACTTTACTATGAGTTTGTGTGTTTTTCTATGATTTCAGGTATTTTCTGGCTGAAATTGAGGGACTTGAGCAAAAATCTGATTCAGAGACTGAAAAAGGACTGCAGATGCTGTTGGATTCTGACCTCCCTGCACTCGAAGTGAATTTTCTGGAGCTACAGAAGCCCAATTAGCGCGCTCTCAACGGCGTTGGAAAGTAGACATCTTGGGCTTTCCAGCAATGTATAATAGTCCATACTTTGCCCGAGATTTAATGGCCCAAAGCGGCGTTCCAAATCAGCTCAAAACTGCCCGGCGTTAAACGCCGGAACTGGCACAAGAATGGGAGTTAAACGCCCAAACTGGCACAAAAGCTGGCGTTTAACTCCAAGAGAAGTCTCTACACGAAAATGCTTCAATGCTCAGCCCAAGCACACACCAAGTGGGCCCGGAAGTGGATTTTTATGTCATTTACTCATCTTTGTAAACCCTAGGCTACTAGTTCTCTACAAATAGGACCTTTTGCTATTGTATTTTCATCTTTGGACATCGAGTTCTTAGATCAGATCTTTAGATCTTCGAATTTTTTGATCATCTTTAGATTCTCATCAATTTAGCTCTTGAATGCAATGTCCTGCTGATGCTTGGCTAGCCATGTCTAATTTCTTTAGACTAAAGCTTTAGACTAACATTGCATGATTCCTTGAATTCTCATTAAGGATTTTGATACCTCTATTTTCTTCTTCCACTTAATTTTCGAAAAAATCCAAAAAAATTACAAAATCATAAAAACCAAAAATATTTGATATTTCTTGTTGAGTCTAGAGTCTCATTTTAAGTTTGGTGTTAATTGCATGTTTCTGTTCTTCTTGCATTCATTCATGTGTCTTCATTAATCTTCAAGTTGTTCTTGATGATTTCCTTGCTCTGATCTTTAAATTCTCTTGACTTTAGTGTTTTGTTATATGCATTCTCATTTTGTTAGTGTCAGCAGTATACAAACTGCTAAGTTTGGTGTCTTGCATGCATTGTTATTTGATTTTAGTTGCATTTTGATTATTCCTCATTATTAAAAATCCAAAAATATTTTTAATTTTTGTCTTTTCAAGTCCATAATACAGAGAATTGAAGATTCAGAACATACAGCAGAGGAATTACACAGAAAAAGCTGGACGTTTGAAACGCCCAGTGAAGAAGGGCAAACTGGCGTTTAAACGCCAGCCAGGGTGCCTGGTTGGGCGTTTAACCCCAAAAAGGTAGTGTTTTGGGCGTTAAACGCCAGAATGGATACCATTCTGGGCGTTTAACGCCAAGATGGCACAAGAGGGAAGATTATGTTTTTAATTCAAATTTTTTTCAGGTTTTCAAAATTTTTCAAAATCAAATCTTTTTCAAAACATATCTTTTCAATCAAATCTTTTTCAAAATCAATTTCTTTCCATTTTCAAAGATACTTGCTAACAATTAATGATTTGATTCAACATTTCAAGTTTGTTGCCTTTTCTGTTGAGAAAGGTTTAATGTCTGAATCATATCTTTTCTTTTTAGCCAAGTCATTAATTTTTAAAAAAAATTAAATCTTTTTAAATTGTTTTTCAATCATATCTTCTTAATCACATATTTTTCTAAATAGTTTTCAATCATATCTTTTTGATTTCTAATTTCAAAATCTTTTTCAAAAATCACTTGATTTTTTTTTCAATCTTAGTTTTCGAAAATTAATTACTATTTTTCAAAATGTTTTTTAAAATCTTTTTAAATTATTTTCGAAAATTTCTTCCCCTCTTCTCACATCCTTCTATTTATGGACTAACACTATTCCTTAATGCACAATTCGAACTCTATCTTTCTTGATAAGTTCGAATTCTATACTTCTTCCTTCTATTTTTCTTTTCCTCTGACACCTCAAGGAATCTCTATACTGTGACATAGAGGATTCCATATTTTCTTGTTCTCTTCTCTTTCATATGAGCAGGAGCAAAGACAAAAGCATTCTTGTTGAGGCTGACCCTGAACCTGAAAGGACCTTGAAGCGAAAGCTAAGAGAAGCTAAGGCACAACTCTCTATAGAGGATCTAACAGAAATCTTCAAAGAAGAAGACATGGCAGCCACAAACAACAACAATGCCAACAATGCAAGGAAGGTGCTGGGTGACTTTACTGCACCTACTCCCGACTTCTATGGGAGAAGCATCTCTATCCCTGCCATTGGAGCAAACAACTTTGAGCTTAAGCCTCAATTAGTTTCTCTCATGCAATAGAATTACAAGTTCCATGGACTTCCATTGGAAGATCCTCATCAGTTTTTAGCTGAATTCTTGCAAATCTGTGACACTGTCAAGACTAATGGGATTGACCCTGAGGTCTACAGACTTATGCTATTCCCTTTTGCTGTAAGAGACAGAGCTAGGATATGGTTGGACTCACAACCTAAAGAAAGCCTGAACTCTTGGGAAAAGCTAGTCAATGCCTTCTTGACAAAGTTCTTTCCACCTCAAAAATTGAGTAAGCTTAGAGTGGAAGTCCAAACCTTCAGACAGAAGGAAGGAGAATCCCTCTATGAAGCTTGGGAAAGATACAAACAATTGATCAGAAAGTGTCCCTCTGATATGCTTTCTGAATGGAGCATCATAGGTATTTTCTATGATGGTCTGTCTGAACTGTCCAAGATGTCTTTGGATAGCTCTGCTGGAGGATCTCTTCATCTGAAGAAGACGCCTGCAGAAGCTCAAGAGCTCATTGAAATGGTTGCAAATAACCAATTCATGTACACTTCTGAAAGGAATCCTGTGAACAATGGGACAAATCAGAAGAAAGGAGTTCTTGAGATTGATACTCTGAATGCCATATTGGCTCAGAACAAAATATTGACTCGGCAAGTTAATTTGATTTCTCAAAGTCTGTCTGGAATGCAAGCTGCACCAGGCAGTACTAAGGACGCTTCATCTGAAGAAGAAGCTTATGATCCTGAGAACCCTTCAATGGAAGAGGTGAATTACATGGGAGAACCCTATGGAAACACCTATAATTCTTCATGGAGAAATCATCCAAATCTCTCATGGAAGGATCAACAGAGACCTCAACAAGGTTTTAACAACAATAATGGTGGAAAAAACAGGTTTAGCAATGGCAAGCCTTTTCCATCATCTTCTCAGCAACAGACAGAGAATTTTAAGCAGAACCACTCTGACTTAGCAACCATGGTCTCTGATCTAATCAAAACCACTCAAAGTTTCATGACTGAAACAAGGTCCTCCATTAGTAATTTGGAGGCACAAGTGGGACAGCTGAGTAAGAAAGTTACTGAACTTCCTCCTAGTACTCTTCCAAGCAATACAAAAGAGAATCCAAAAGGAGAATGTAAGGCCATGAACATGGCCAAACTTGGAGAGGATGAAGAGGCAGTGAGCGCCACTGAGGAAGACCTCAATGGACGCCCACTGGCTTCCAATGAGTTCCCTAATGAGGAACCATGGGAATTTGAGGCTCACATTGAGACCATAGAGATTCCATTGGATTTACTTCTGCCATTCATGAGCTCTGATGAGTATTCTTCCTCTGAAGAGGATGAGTATGTCACTGAAGAGCAAGTTGCTAAATACCTTGGAGCAATCATGAAGCTAAATGATAGGTTATTTGGTAATGAGACTTGGGAGAATGAACCTCCTTTGCTCACCAAAGAACTGGATGACTTGTCTAGGCAGAAATTACCTCAAAAGAGACAAGATCCTGGGAAGTTTTCAATACCTTGTACCATAGGCACCATGACCTTTAAGAAGGCTCTGTGTGACCTAGGGTCAAATGTAAACCTCACGCCTCTCTCTGTAATGGAAAAGCTAGGGATCTTTGAGGTGCAAGCTGCAAGAATCTCACTAGAGATGGCAGACAATTCAAGAAAACAAGCTTATGGACTTGTAGAGGATGTTCTGGTGAAGATTGAAGACCATTACATCCCTGCTGATTTCATAGTCCTAGAGACTGGGAAGTGCATGGATGAATCCATCATCCTTGGCAGGCCCTTCCTAGCCACAGCAAAGGCTGTGATTGATGTGGACAGAGGAGAATTGATCATTCAAGTGAATAAAGAATCCTTTGTGTTCAAGGCTCAAGGATATCCCTCTGTCACCATGGAGAGTAAGCATGAAGAGCTTCTCTCAAAACAGAGTCAAACAGAGCCCCCACAGTCAAACTCTAAGTTTGGTGTTGGGAGGCCCCAACCAAATTCTAAGTTTGGTGTTGAACCCCCACATTCAAACTCTAAGTTTGGTATTGGGAGGTTCCAACATTGCTCTGAGTATCTTTGAGGCTCCATGAGAGCCCACTGTCAAGCTACTGACATTAAAGAAGTGCTTGTTGGGAGGCAACCCAATGTTATATTTAATCTATTTTCCTTTGTTATTTTATGTTTTCTATAGGTTGATGATCATGGGAAGTCACAAAATCAATTGAAAAAGCAAAAACAGAATGAAAAACAGAAAGAAAAATAGCACACCCTGGAGGAAGAACTTGCTGGCGTTTAAACGCCAGTAAGGACAGCAAATGGGCGTTTAACGCCCAGTCTGGCACCATTCTAGGCGTTTAACGCCAAAAAGGGGCACCAGACCGGCGTTTAACGCCAAAATTGGCACAGAGAGCATTTTTGCTCGCCATTTGGTGCAGGGATGACTTTTCCTTGACACCTCAAGATCTGTGGACCCCACAGGATCCCCACCTACCCCACCACCCTCTCTCTTCTTCACTAATCACCTCAACACCTCTCCCCCAAAAACCCTTCACCTATCAAATCCCATCTTTCTCTTCACCACTCACATCCATCCTTCATAAAACCCCACCTACCTCACCATTCAAATTCAAACCACTTACCCTCACAAACCCACCCTCCCATAGCCGAACCCTATCCCTCCCTCCACCCCTACATCAACCCATCTTCACTCCTTCATTTTCACACAACCTAAACACTACTTTTTCCCCTTTGGCCGAACCACAAAGCCATCTCCATCTCCTCTATTTTTTCTTCTTCTACTCTCTTCTTTCTTCTTTTGCTCGAGGACGAGCAAACCTTTTAAGTTTGGTGTGGTAAAAGCATTGCTTTTTGTTTTTCCATAACCATTTATGGCATCCAAGGCCGGAGAAACCTCTAGAAAGAGGAAAGGGAAGGCAAAAGCTTTCACCTCCGAGTCATGGGAGATGGAGAGATTCATCTCAAGGGTGCATCAAGACCACTTCTATGAAGTTGTGGCCTTGAAGAAGGTGATCCCCGAGGTCCCTTTCAAACTCAAAAAGAGTGAATATCCGGAGATCCGACATGAGATTCGAAGGAGAGGTTGGGAAGTTCTTACCAACCCTATTCAACAAGTCAGAATCTTAATGGTTCAAGAGTTCTATGCCAATGCATGGATCACCAAGAACCATGATCAAAGTGTGAACCCGGACCCAAAGAATTGGCTTACAATGGTTCGGGGGAAATACTTAGATTTTAGTCCGAAAAATGTAAGGTTGGCATTCAACTTGCCCATGATGCAAGGAGATGAACACCCTTACACTAGAAGGGTCAACTTTGATCAAAGGTTGGACCAAGTCCTCACAGTCATTTGTGAAGAGGGCGCCCAATGGAAGAGAGATTCAAGAGGGAAGCCGGTTCAACTAAGAAGGCATGACCTCAAGTCCGTGGCTAGGGGATGGTTGGAGTTTATCCAACGCTCAATCATTCCCACTAGCAACCGGTCTGAAGTTACTCTAGACCGGGCCATCATGATTCATAGCATCATGATTGGAGAAGAAGTAGAAGTTCATGAGGTTATAGCCCAAGAACTTTATAAGGTGGCGGACAAGTCCTCTACCTTGGCAAGGTTAGCCTTTCCTCATCTCATTTGTCACCTCTGTTATTCAGTTGGAGTTGACATAGAGGGAGACATCCCCATTGATGAGGACAAGCCCATCACTAAGAAAAGGATGGAGCAAACAAGAGATCCCACTCATCATGAAATCCCTGAGATGCCTCAAGGGATGCACTTTTCTCCACAAAACTATTGGGAGCAAATCAACACCTCCTTAGGAGAATTGAGTTCCAACATGGGACAACTAAGGGTGGAGCACCAAGAACATTCCATCCTCCTCCAGAAAATTAGAGAAGATCAAAGAATCATGAGAGAGGAGCAACAAAGACAAGGAAGAGACATTGAGGAGCTCAAGCACTCCATAAGATCTTCAAGAGGAAGAACAAGCCGCCATCACTAAGGTGGACCCGTTCTTTAATTTCCTTGTTCTTTATTTTTCTATTTTTTCGAAAAATCATGCTTATGTTTATCTATGTTTGTGTCTTGTGATCATTAGTGTCTTAGTGTCTATGCCTTAAAGTTATGAATGTCCTATGAATCCATCACCTTTCTTGAATGAAAAATGTTCTTCATTAAAAAAAGAGAAGAATTGCATGAATTTTGAATTTTATAGCAAATTAATTATTTTGATGTGGTGGCGACACTTTTGTTTTCTGAATGTATGCTTAAACAGTGCATATGTCTTTTGAATTTGTTGTTCATGAATGTTGGCTCTTGAAAGAATGATAAAAAATGAGACTTGTTACTGAGGATCTGAAAAATCATAAAAATGATTCTTGAAGCAAGAAAAAGCAGTGAATACAAAAAAAAGAGAGAAGAAGCGAAAAAAAAAGAAAAAGAATGAAAAAAAAGGGGAGAAAGAGAAAAAGAAAGAAAAAGAAAGAAATAAAGTTGTGATCCAAGGCAAAAAGAGTGTGCTTAAGAACCCTGGACACCTCTAATTGGGGACTCTAGCAAAGGTAAGTCACAATCTGAAAAGGTTCACCCAATTATGTGTCTGTGGCATGTATGTATCCGGTGGTAATACTGGAAGACAGAGTGCTTTGGGCCACGGCCAAGACTCATAAAGTAGCTGTGTTCAAGAATCATCATACTCAACTAGGAGAATCAATAACACTATCTGGATTTTGAGTTCCTATAGAAGCCAATCATTCTGAATTTTAAAGGATAGAGTGAGATGCCAAAACTGTTCAGAGGCAAAAAGCTAAAAGCCCCGCTCATCTAATTAATACTGATCTTCATAGATGTTTTTGGAATTCATTGCATATTCTCTTCTCTTTATCTTATTTGATTTTCAGTTGCTTCGGGACAAGCAACATTTTAAGTTTGGTGTTGTGATGAGCGGATAATTTATACGCTTTTTGGCATTGTTTTTAGTATGTTTTTAGTATGTTTTAGTTAGTTTTTAGTATATTTTTATTAGTTTTTAGTTAAAATTCACTTTTCTGGACTTTACTATGAGTTTGTGTATTTTTCTGTGATTTCAGGTATTTTCTGGCTGAAATTGAGGGACTTGAGCAAAAATCTGATTCAGAGACTGAAAAAGGACTGTAGATGCTGTTGGATTCTGACCTCCCTGCACTCGAAGTAGATTTTCTGGAGCTACAAAAGCCCAATTGGCGCGCTCTCAACGGCGTTGGAAATTAGACATCCTGGGCTTTCCAGCAATATATAATAGTTCATACTTTGCAGGAGATTTGATGGCCCAAACCGGCGTTCCAAATCAGCTCAAAACTGTCCGGCGATAAACGCCGGAACTGGCACAAGAATGGGAGTTAAACGCCCAAACTGGCACAAAAGCTGGCGTTTAACTCCAAGAGAAGTCTCTACACGAAAATGCTTCAATGCTCAGCCCAAGCACACACCAAGTGGGCCCGGAAGTGGATTTTTATGTCATTTACTCATCTTTGTAAACCCTAGGCTATTAGTTCTCTACAAATAGGACCTTTTGCTATTGTATTTTCATCTTTGGACATCGAGTTCTTAGATCAGATCTTTAGATCTTTGAATCTTTTGATCATTTTCGATTTTGGTTCTTCTGGTTCCCTCTTTGGGGCCGAGGCCAATGATCACTTTTGTTCTTATGTATTTTCAACGGTGGAGTTTCTACACACCATAGATTAAGGTGTGGAGCTCTGCTGTACCTCGAGTATTAATGCAATTACTATTGTTCTTCTATTCAATTCAGCTTATTCTTGTTCTAAGATATTCATTTGCACCCAAGAACATGATGAATGTGATGATTATGTGACACTCATCATCATTCTCACTTATGAACGAGTGCCTGACAACCACCTCTGTTCTACAAGCAAACAAGGCTTGAATGTATATCTCTTGGATCCCTTAATCGGAATCTTCGTGGTATAAGCTATAATTGATGGCGGCATTCAAGAGAATCCGGAAGGTCTAAACCTTGTCTGTGGTATTCTGAGTAGGATTCAATGATTGAATGACTGTGACGAGCTTCAAACTTCTGAAGGCTAGGCGTTAGTGACAGACGCAGAAGAATCAATGGATACTATTCCAACCTGATTGAGAACCGACAGATGATTAGCCGTGCCGTGACAGGGTGCGTTGAACATTTTCACTGAGAGGACGGGATTGTATCCACTGACAACGGTGATGCCCAACATACAGCTTGCCATGGAAAGGAGTAAAAAGGATTGGATGAAGACAATAGGAAAGCAGAGAGACGGAAGGGACATAGCATCTCCATATGCTTATCTGAAATTCTCACCAATGAATTACATAAGTATCTCTATCTTTATTTTATGTTTTATTCATATATCATCCATAACCATTTGAATCTGCCTAACTAAGATTTACAAGGTGACCATAGCTTGCTTCATACCAACAATCTCCGTGGGATCGACCCTTACTCGCGTAAGGTTTATTACTTGGATGACCCAGTGCACTTGCTGGTTAGTTGTGCGAAGTTGTGAAATTATGTTTATACCATGGTATTGAGCACCAAGTTTTTGGATTCATTACCAGGGATTATTTGAGTTGTGAAAAGTAGAGATCACAATTTCGTGCACCACAAATTGAGATCAAGATGGGAAGACCCCTACAGAGTAGAAAAGGCAGAGCCATACGGAGTTTTTCCCCAACGTCACCCTTCTAGCTCCAAATTCATTAAGGTTAATGGACACCACCTAAAGCTTTTTCATGGTGAGAAGATGAAGGATCACAAAGAGCTAGAGGTCTTCCTCCTGGAAGACCCACCAACAGAAGCTGAATGAGCCTAAAGACCATCCAACTTAAGTGTAAAAGCAAAGTGCTAGGTAGGAGACAACCCACCATGGTAAGATCGTTCTGTTTCAGTCTTAGTTTTATTTTTTTGTTTTCTACTTTATTTTTCTCAATGACTCTTCTCATAATCTCCGCACATAGTCTGCATTTGCATTCGCATTCTGCATAAAAAAAAAGCACGCGACGCACAAGCGTCGCTGACACGCAAGTGTCATATGTTCTTTCAAAACAAAGAAGAAAAGAAGCAGAGAGTTACGTGGGAGCTTGGCTGGAGGCGTGCTGTAGGCACAAACATGTCCACGTGAACGCATCCCTGACGTGTCCGCGTCACTTGCAAATTCAGCCTTCCACACGTCCGCGTCACTCACGCGCACGCATGACCCTACGAACTCGATGTAAATAGGTGTAAGGCAGAGAGTTTTGATGGAGTGGGGCTGGAATTATGCTGGAAGCACAATCCCCATCACGCGTACTGGTGGATGAAATTGTGATCCTCTTTGTATTTGCATGAGATTTAAAAATTGGCTCTATTGGAATTTATGATCACAACTTCATTCAGCTTAACCAGCAAGTGTACTGGGTCATCCAAGTAATACCTTACGTGAGTAATGGTCGATCCCACAGAGATTGTTGGTATGAAGCAAGCTATGGTCACCTTGTAAATCACAGTTAGGCAGATTAAATGGTTATGGGTTTCGAAAATTAATAATAAATAGAAAATAAAAAGGGATAGAAATACTTATGTAAATCAATAGTGGGAATTTCAGATAGGCGTGTGGAGATGCTAGAATCCTTTCGAATCTCTACTTTCTTATTGCTTTCATCCAATCCTTCTTACTCCTTTCCATGGCAAGCTGTATGTAGGGCATCACCATCATCAATGGCTACTTTTAATCCTCTCGGGAAAATGGTCCTATGCGCTGTCACTGCACGGCTAATCGTCTAGAGGCATCACCCATGTTGATAGCTACATCCCATCCTCTCAGTGAAAATGGTCCAAATGCTCTGTCACAGCACGGCTAATCATCTGTCGTTTCTCAATCAGGTTGGAATAGAATCCCTTGATTCTTTTGCATTTGTCATCACGCCCAGCCTTCAGGAGTTTGAAGCTCGTCACAGTCATTCAATACCGGAATCCTACTCGGAATACCACAGACAAGGTTAGACTTTCCGGATTCCCGGGATCCTACTCGGAATACCACAGACAAGGTTAGACTTTCCGGATCCCCATGAATGCCGCCATCTATCTAGTTTATACCACGAAGATTCTGTTGGGGAATCTAAGAGATATGCGCCCGGCCTAAAGTAGAACGGAAGTGGTTGTCAGTCACGCGCGTTCATAGGTGAGAATGATGATGAGTGTCACGGATCATCACATTCATCAAAGTGTTGTGCAACGTATATCTTGGAATAAGAATAAAAGAGAATTGAATAGAAAGTAATAGTGATTGTATTGAAACTTGAGGTACAGCAGAGCTCCACACCCTTAATCTATGGTGTGCAGAAACTCCACTGTTGAAAATACATAAGTGAAAGGTTCAGGCATGGCCGAATGGCCAGCCCCCTGAATGATCAAAAGACCGAATGATCAAAGACTAAACAGTCAAAAGATTAAACAGTCAAAAGATGTCTAATACAATAGTAAATTATCCTATTTATACTAGACTAGCTACTTGGGTTTACATGAGTAAGTAATTGATGCATAAATCCACTTTCGGGGCCCACTTGGTGTATTCTTGGGCTGAGCTTGATCTATCCACGAGCTGAGGCTTTTCTTGGAGTTGAACTCCAAGTTATAACGTGTTTTGGGCGTTCAACTCCGGATCATGACGTGTTTCTGGCGTTTAACTCCAGACAGCAGCATATACTTGGCGTTCAACGCCAATTTACGTCGTCAATTTCCGAATAAAGTATGGACTATTATATATTGCTGGAAAGCTCTGAATGTCTACTTTCCAACGCCGTTGAGAGCGCGCCATTTGGAGTTCTGTGGCTCCAGAAAATCCATTTCGAGTGAAGGGAGGTCAGATTCCAACAGCATTAGCAGTCCTTTGTCAGCCTCCTATCAGAGTTTTGCTCAAGCCCCTCAATTTCAGGCAGAAATTACCTGAAATCACAGAAAAACACACAAACTCATAGTGAAGTCCAAAAATATGAATTTAACATAAAAACTAATGAAAACATCCCTAAAAGTAGCTAGATCATACTAAAAACTACCTAAAAACAATGCCAAAAAGCGTATAAATTATCCGCTCATCACAACACCAAACTTAAATTGTTGCTTGTCCCCAAGAAACTGAAAATCAATTAGGATAAAAAGAAGAGAATATACTGTGAATTTCAAAATATCAATGAATATTAATTATAATTAGATGAGCGGGACTTGTAGCTTTTTGCTTCTGAACAGTTTTGGCATCTCACTTTTTCCTTTGAAGTTCAGAATGATTGGCTTCTCTAGGAACTTAGAATTTTGGATAGTGTTATTGACTTTCCTAGTTAAGCATGTTGATTCTTGAACACAGCTACTAATGAGTCTTGGCCATGGCCCTAAGCACTTTGTTTTCCAGTATTACCACCGGATACATAAATGCCACAGACACATAACTGGGTGAACCTTTTCAGATTGTGACTCAGCTTTGCTAAAGTCCCCAGTTAGAGGTGTCCAGAGTTCTTAAGCGCACTCTTTTTGCTTTGGATCACGACTTTAACCACTCAGTCTCAAGCTTTTCACTTGGACCTTCATGACACAAGCACATGGTTAGGGACAGCTTGATTTAGCCGCTTAGGCCTGGATTTTATTTCCTTGGGCCCTCCTATCCATTGATGCTCAAAGCCTTGGATCCTTTTTACCCTTGCCTTTTGGTTTTAAGGGCTATTGGCTTTTTCTGCTTGCTTTTTCTTTTTCTTTCTATTTTTTTCGCCATTTTTTTTCGCAAGCTTTCTTTTTCACTGCTTTTTCTTGCTTCAAGAATCAATTTCATGATTTTTCAGATCATGAATAACATTTCTCTTTGTTCATCATTCTTTCAAGAGCCAACAATTTTAACATTCATAAACAACAAGATCAAAAATTTGCACTGTTCAAGCATTCATTTAGAAAACAAAAAGTATTGCCACCACATCAATATAATTAAACTAAATTCAAAGATAAATTCGAAATTTATGTACTTCTTGTTCTTTTGAATTAAAACATTTTTCATTTAAGAGAGGTGAAGGATTAATGGATTTTATTCATAGCTTTAAGACATGGTTACTACATACTAATGATCGTGAAGTAGAGATACAAAATATAGATAAACATAACATAGAAACCGAAAAACAGAAAGAAATAAGAACAAGGAATGAATCCACCTTAGTAGCGTCTTCTTCTTGAAGGACCAACAATGTCCTTAAGCTCTTCTATGTCTCTTCCTTGCCTTTGTTGCTCCTCCCTCATTGCTCTTTGATCTTCGCTTATTTCTTGGAGAATGATGGAGTGCTCATGATGTTCCACCCTTAATTATTCCACATTGTGGCTCAAATCTTCTAAGGAAGTGTTGAGTTGTTCCCAATAGTTGTTGGGAGGAAAGTGCATCCCTTGAGGCATCTCAGGGATTTCTTGATGATGAGCTTCCTCATGCATCTCTTGAGAACCGTGGAGGGTCTCTCTTGCTTGCTCCATCCTCTTCTTGGTGATGGGCTTATCCTCTTCAATGGAGATGTCTCCTTCTATGATAACTCCAGCTGAGTAACATAGATGGCAAATGAGGTGAGGAAAAGCTAGCCTTGCCATGGTGGAGGGCTATTCGGCTATTTTGTAGATTTCATTGGAGATGACTTCATGAATTTCTACTTCCTCCCCAATCATGATGCTATGAATCATGATGGCCCGATCCACAGTAACTTCAGATCGGTTGCTAGTGGGAATGATGGAGCGTTGAATAAACTCCAACCATCCTTTAGCCATAGGCTTGAGGTCCAGTCTTCTTAGTTGGACTGGCTTGCCTTTGGAGTCTCTCTTCCATTGAGCTCTTTCCACACATATGTCCATAAGGACTTGGTCCAACCTTTGATTAAAGTTGACCCTTCTAGTGTAGGGGCGTACATCTTCTTGCATCATGGGCAAGTGGAACGCCAATCTCACATTCTCCGGACTAAAATCTAAGTATTTCCCCCGAACCATTGTGAGATAATTCTTTGGATTTGGGTTCATACTTTGATCATGGTTCCTAGTGATCCACGCATTGGCATAGAACTCTTGAACCATTAAGATTCTGACTTGTTGCATGGGGTTGGTTAGGACTTCCCAACCTCTTCTTCGGATTTTATGTCGGATCTCCGGATACTCATTTTTCTTGAGCTTGAAAGGGACCTCAGGGATCACCTTCTTCTTTGCCATAACATCATAGAAGTGGTCTTGATGGCTCTTGGAGATGAATCTTTCCATCTCCCATGACTCAGAGGTGGAAGCTTTTGTCTTCCCTTTTCCTTTTCTAGAGGATTCTTCGGCCTTAGGTGCCATTGATGGTAATGGAAAAACAAAAAGCTTATGCTTTTACCACACCAAACTTAAAATATTGCTCGCCCTCGAGCAAGAGAAGAAAGAAGAGAAGAAGAAGAAGAAGAAGAAAATGGAGGAGAGTGAGGAGAGATGGATTCGGCCAAGGTATAGTAGAGGGGGTAGTGTTGTGTGAAAATGAAGTAGAATGGAAGGGTATATATAGGGAGAGGGGAGACGGTAGGTTCGGCCATTTAGGGTGGGATTGGGTGGGAAAATGTTTTTGAATTTTGAAGGTAGGTGGAGTTTATGGGGAAGAGTGGATGGATGTGAGTGGTGAATAAGTGATTGGGAAGAGAGATGGAGGTGATTGGTGAAGGGTTTTTGGGAAGTGTGACATGGGGAAAAGTAAAATAGGATTAGGAGGTAAGGTGGGACTATAGTAGGTGGGGATCCTGTGGGGTCCACAGATCCTGAGGTGATCCTGTGGGGTCCACAAATCCTGAGGTGTCAAGGAATTCCATCCCTGCACCAAATAGGCATGTAAAATGCCTTTGCACACCATTCTGGCGTTTAAACGCCGAGTGGTGCACGTTCTGGGCATTCAACGCCCATGTAAAGCATGTTTCTGGCGTTGAACGCCAGTTTCATGCTTGTTACTGGCGTTCAGCGCCAGCTTTTCTTCTAGGCACATTCCTGGCGTTCAGTGCCAGAATGTTGCTTGTTTCTGGCGTTCAGCGCCAGATTCATGCTCTGTTCTGGCGTTGAATGCCAGCCAGATGCTCCTTACTGGCGTTGAACGCCAGCCTGTGCTTTCTCCAGGGTGTGATTTTTCTTCTGCTGTTTTTGATTCTGTTTTTAATTTTTATATGTTTTTCGTGACTCCACATGATCATGTACCTAATAAGACACAAAATAACAATAAAATAAAATAAAATAAAAATTAGATAAATAAAATTGGGTTGCCTCCCAACAAGCGCTTCTTTAATGTCAATAGCATGACAGTGGGCTCTCATGGAGCCACAAGGTGATCAGGTCAATGTTGTATAGTCCCAACACCAAACTTAGAGTTTGGATATGGGGTCTTAATACCAAACTTAGAGTTTGGTTGTGGCCTCCCAACACCAAACTTAGAGTTTGACTGTGGGGGCTCTTCTTGACTCTGAACTGAGAGAAGCTCTTCATGCTTACTCTCTTTTGTCACAGAGGGATGGCCATGTGCCTTAAACACAAGGTAGTCCCCATTCAATTGAAGGACTAATTCACCTCTGTTGACATCTATCACAGCTCCTACTGTGGCTAGGAAAGGTCTTCCAAGGATGATGCATTCATCCTCTTCCTTCCTAGTGTCTAAGATTATGAAATCAGCAGGAATGTAAAGGCCTTCAACCTTTACTAACACGTCCTCTACTATTCCATAAGCTTGTCTCAATGACTTGTCTGCCAATTGTAATGAGAACAAGGCAGGTTGTACCTCAATGATCCCCAGCTTCTCCATTACAGAGAGTGGCATAAGATTTATCCCTGACCCTAGATCACATAAAGCTTTTTTAAAGGTCATGGTGCCTATGGTACAAGGTATTAAGAACTTGCCAGGATCTTGTCTCTTTTGAGGTAAAATTTGCTGAATCCAGGTATCTAGTTCATTAATGAGCAAGGGAGGTTCACTTTCCCAACTCTCACTACCAAACAACTTGGCATTCAGCTTCATGATAGCTCCTAAATATTGAGCAACTTGCTCTCCAGTCACATCTTCATCCTCTTCAGAGGAAGAATAGTCTTCAGAGCTCATGAATGGCAGAAGGAGATTTAATGGAATCTCTATGGTCTCTATATGAGCCTCAGATTCCTTTGGATCCTTAATAGGAAACTCCTTCTTGCTTGAGGGACGTCCCAGGAAGTCTTCCTCACTAGGATTTTCGTCCTCCTTCTCCCTTGTG
This sequence comes from Arachis stenosperma, assembly GCF_014773155.1. Taxonomy (NCBI): domain Eukaryota; kingdom Viridiplantae; phylum Streptophyta; class Magnoliopsida; order Fabales; family Fabaceae; genus Arachis; species Arachis stenosperma. The sequence continues at coordinate 37,680,738 of NC_080382.1, forward strand.
CATTCGGCCATATCGATTAAATCAATGGCCTTGCACTCTCCTTTTGGATTCTCTTCTGTATTGCTTGGGAGAATACTGGGAGGAGTTTCAATGACTTTCTTACTCAGCTGGCCCACCTGTGCCTCCAGATTTCTGATGGAGGATCTTGTTTCACTCATGAAACTGAAAGTGGCCTTTGACAGATCAGAGACTAGATTGGCTAAATTAGAAGTGTTTTGTTCAGAATTCTCTGTCTGTTGCTGAGAAGATGATGGGAAAGGCTTGCTATTGCTCAGCCTATTGCGTCCACCATTGTTAAAGCCTTATTGAGGCTTTTGTTGATCCTTCTATGAGAAATTTGGATGATTTCTCCATGATGAATTATAGGTGTTTCCATAAGGCTCACCCATGTAATTAACCTCTGCCATGGCAGGGTTCTCAGGATCATAAGCTTCTTCAGAAGCTGCCTCTTTAGTACTGTTGGATGCATGTTGCCATCCATTCAGATTTTGAGAGATCATGTTGACCTGTTGAGTCAACACTTTGTTCTGAGCCAATATGGCATTCAGAGCATCAATTTCAAGAACTCCTTTCTTCTGAGGTATCCCATTATTCACGGAATTCCTCTCAGAAATGTACATGAATTGGTTGTTTGCAACCATGTCAATGAGTTCTTGAGCCTCTTCAGGCATTTTCTTTAGGTGAATAGATCCACCTGCAGAATGGTCCAATGACATTTTCGAAAATTCAGATAGACCATAATAGAATATATCTAATATGGTCCATTCTGAAAACATGTCAGATGGACATCTTTTGGTCAGCTGCTTGTATCTTTCCCAAGCTTCATAGAGGGATTCACCATCTTTTTGTTTGAAGGTTTGAACATCCACTCTCAGCTTGCTCAGCTTTTGAGGTGGAAAGAATTTATCCAAGAAGGCAGTGACCAGCTTATCCCAGAAGTCTAGGCTATCCTTGGGTTGTGAATCCAACCATATTCTAGCTCTGTCTCTTACAGCAAAAGGGAAAAGCATGAGTCTGTAGACTTCAGGATCAACTCCATTCGTCTTTACAGTCTCACAGATCTGCAAGAACTCAGTTAAAAACTGGTAAGGATCTTCAGATGGAAGTCCATAAAACTTGCAGTTCTGTTGCATTAAAGCAACTAGTTGAGGCTTAAGCTCAAAATTATTGGCTCCAATGGCAGGAATGGAGATGCTTCTTCCATCAAATTTGGACGTTGGCTTTGTGAAGTCACCAAGCATTCTCCTTGCATTATTATTATTTTCGGCTGCCATCTCCTTCTCTTGCTCTAATATTTCTGAAAGGTTACTTTTAGATTGTTGTAACTTAGCTTCTCTTAATTTTCTCTTTAGAGTCCTTTCAGGTTCGGGATCAATTTCAACAAGAGTGCCTTTTTCCTTGTTCCTGCTCATATGAAAGAGAAGAAAACAAGAAAAGAAGAGGAATCCTCTATGTCACAGTATAGAGATTCCTTTATGTTAGTAGAAGAAGAAAGGGAAGAAGAATGAAGAAGAGTGGGTTCGGATTTTTTTAGATGAAGAGAGGTGAAGAGAAGTGTTAGTAATTAAATAATTAAATAGAATAAGAGAGAAGAGATAGAAAATTCGAAAATAATTTTTAGAAAGGGGTTAGTCATTTTCGAAAATTAGAGATAAAATGTAATTAAAATTAAAACATGAAACAATTAGTTAATTAAAAAGAATTTTTGAAAAAGGGGTAAGATATTTTCGAAAATTAGAGAGGAAAGAGTAGTTAGGTGTTTTTGAAAAGATAAGAAACAAACAAAAAGTTAATCAGTTAGTTGAAAAAGATTTTAAAATCAAATTTTAAAAAGATAAGAAGATAAGAAGTTAGATAAGATATTTTAAAATCAAATTTTGAAAAAGATATAATTTTGAAAAAAAATAAGATATAAAAGATAAGATAAGATATGTTTGAAAAAGATTTAATTTTTAAAATGACTTAACTAACAAGAAACTACAAGATAAGATTCTAGAATTTAAAGATTGAACCTTTCTTAACAAGAAAGTAACAAACTTCAAATTTTTGAATCAATCACATTAATTGTTAGTGTAATTTCGAAAATATGATGTAAAGATAAGAAAAAGATTTTGAAAATAATTTGAAACATATTTTTGAAATTTTCGAAAAATAGAAAAAAAATGAAAAGGATAAAATTTTTGAAAAAGATTTTGAAAAGATAAGATTTTCAAATTTTGAAAATTTGACTTGACTTGTAAGAAACAACTAATTTTGAAAATTTTTGACCAAGTCAACCCAAAATTTCGAAAATTTGGAGAGAAAAAAGGAAAAGATATATTTTTGATTTTTGAATATTTCAATTATGAGAGAGAAAAACACAAAAATGACCCAAAACATGAAAATTTTGGATCAAAACACAAGATGCATGCAAGAACACTATGAATGTCAAGATGAACACCAAGAATACTTTGAAGATCATGATGAACATCAAGAACATAATTTTGAAAAATTTTTATGCAAAGAAAACATGCAAGACACCAAACTTAGAAATCTTTAATGCATGGACTCTAACAAACAAAAAATGCATATGAAAAACAACAAACAACACAAAACAAGAAATCATCAAGATCAAACAGAAAGACTTGTCAAGAACAACTTGAAGATCATGAAGAACACTATGAATGCATGAAATTTTCGAAAAATGCAAGAAAAATTTTCAAAAACATGCAATTGACACCAAACTTAAAAATTGACTCAAACAAGAAACACAAAATATTTTTTATTTTTATGATTTTTTTTATTTTTATTAATTTTTTCAAAAATAAAGTTTGGAAAAACAAAAAATAAAAGAAAAATTTTGGAAAAGATTTTTGAAAAGAAAATTACCTAATCTGAGCAACAAGATGAACCGTCAGTTGTCCATACTCGAACAATCCCCGGCAACGGCGCCAAAAACTTGGTGGACGAAATTGTGATCCTCTTTGTATTTGCATGAGATTTAAAAATTGGCTCTATTGGAATTTATGATCACAACTTCATTCAGCTTAACCAGCAAGTGTACTGGGTCATCCAAGTAATACCTTACGTGAGTAAGGGTCGATCCCACAGAGATTGTTGGTATGAAGCAAGCTATGGTCACCTTGTAAATCACAGTTAGGCAGATTAAATGGTTATGGGTTTCAAAAATTAATAATAAATAGAAAATAAAAAGGGATAGAAATACTTATGTAAATCAATAGTGGGAATTTCAGATAGGCGTGTGGAGATGCTAGAATCCTTTCGAATCTCTACTTTCTTATTGCTTTCATCCAATCCTTCTTACTCCTTTCCATGGCAAGCTGTATGTAGGGCATCACCATCATCAATGGCTACTTTTAATCCTCTCGGAAAAATGGTCCTATGCGCTGTCACTGCACGGCTAATCGTCTGGAGGCATCACCCTTGTTGATAGCTACATCCCATCCTCTCAGTGAAAATGGTCCAAATGCTCTGTCACAGCACGGCTAATCATCTGTCGGTTCTCAATCAGGTTGGAATAGAATCCCTTGATTTTTTTGCGTTTGTCATCACGCCCAGCTTTCAGGAGTTTAAAGCTCGTCACAGTCATTCAATACCGGAATCCTATTCGGAATACCTGGTGCACGAAATTGCAATCACACTTTTTGCAATCCCCACAACTAACCAGCAAATGCACTGGGTCGTCCAAGTAATACCTTACTTGAGTAAGGGTCAATCCCACGGAGATTATTGGTTTGAAGAAAGCTATGTTTATTTTATTATTCTTAGTCAGGATATTAATTAAAATTATCAGTTGGAATTATTAGATTGGAAAAATAAAAGAGAATAAAATCGTTACTTGTTGTGCAGTAATGGGAAATATGTTGGAGTTTTGGAGATGCTTTGTCCTCTGAATTTCTGCAATGTAATATTCAACTCAATTGTTTGTAAAGCACGTCTACGGCAAGCTGTATGTAGGGTGTCACCATTGTCAGTGGCTACCTCCCATCCTCTCAGTGAAAACGGTCCGGATGCTCTGTCACAGCATGGCTAATCAGCTGTTGGTTCTCGATCATGTTGGAATAGGATACATTCATCCTTTTGCGTTTGTCATCACGCCCAGCAATCGCGAGTTTGAAGCTCGTCACAGCCATTCAATCCTTGAATCCTACTCGGAATACCACAAACAAGGTTTAGACTTTCCAGATCCTCAAGAATAGCCGCCATCAATTCTAGCTTATACCACGAAGATTCTGATCAAAGAATCTAAGAGAAGCTCATTCAATCTGATGTAGAACGGAGGTGTTTGTCAGGCACGCGTTCATGAGTTGAGGAAGGTGATGAGTGTCACGGATCATCACCTTCTCTATAATTAAGCGTGAATGAACATCTTAGATAGGAGCATACAAACGTTTGAGTGGAGAAATAAAAACAATTGCATTAATTCATCGAGACGCTGCAGAGCTCCTCACCCCCAACAATGGAGTTTAGAGACTCATGCCGTCAAAGTGTATAAAATTCAGATCTGAAAATGTCATGAGGTACAAGATAAGTCTCTAAAAGTTGTTTAAATAGTAAATTAGTAACCTAGGTTTACAGAATATGAGTAAACTAAGATAATTGGTGCAGAAATCTACTTCTAGGGCCCACTTGGTGTGTGTTGGGGCTGAGACTAAAGTTATCCACGAGCTGAGGCTTTTCTTGGAGTTGAACTCCAAGTTATAACGTGTTTTAGGCGTTCAACTCCGGATCATGACGTGTTTCTGGCGTTTAACTCCAGACAGCAGTATGTACTTGGCGTTCAACGCCAAGTTACGTCGTCTATCTTCACGCAAAGATGAAGTATTATATATTGCGGGAAAGCCCTGGATGTCTACTTTCCAACGCCATTGAGAGCGCACCAATTGGACTTCTGTAGCTCCAGAAAATCCATTTCGAGTGCAGGGAGGTCAGGATCCAATAGCATCAGCAGTCCTTTTTCAGCCTAACTCAGATTTTTGCTCAGCTCCCTCAATTTCAGCCAGAAAATACCTGAAATCACAGAAAAACACACAAACTCATAGTAAAGTCCAGAAATATGATTTTTGCCTAAAAACTAATAATATTTAACTAAAAACTAACTAAAACATGCTAAAATCTACATGAAATTAAACTGTTGCTCATCACAACACCAAACTTAAACTGTTGCTTGTCCTCAAGCAACTAGATAAATAAAATAGAAGAACAAGAAATTAAGAAGTAACAATATCTCAGAGTTTTTAAATGGAGTTCAGATTCTTATTAGATGAGCGGGGCTTGTAGCTTTTTGTTTATGAACAGTTTTGGCATCTCCTTTTATCCTTTGAAATTCAGAATGATTGGCATCCATAGGAACTCAGAAGTCAGATAGTATTATTGATTTTCCTAGTTAAGTATATTGATTCTTGAACACAACTACTTTTATGAGTCTTGGCCGTGGCCCTAAGCACTTTGTTTTCCAGTATTACCACCGGATACATAAATGCCACAGACACATAACTGGGTGAACCTTTTCAGATTGTGACTTAGCTTTGCCAAAGTCCCCAATTAGAGGTGTCTAGAATTTTTAAGCACACTCTTTTGCTTTGGATCACGACTTTAACCACTCAGTCTCAAGCTTTTCGCTTGGACCTGCATGCCACAAGCACATGGTTAGGGACAGCTTGATTTAGCCGCTTAGGCCTGGAACTACTTCCTTAGGCCCTCCTATCCACTGATGCTCAAAGCCTTGGATCCTTTTCACCCTTGCCTTTTGATTTTAAGGGCTGTTGGCTTTTATTCCTTTTCTTGATCCAATGATTTCTTGTTTTTTTTTTTCGCAAGCTTGTTTTTCATTGCTTTTTCTTGCTTCAAGAATCAAATTCATGATTTTTCCGAACATCAATAACATTTCTCTTGTTCATCATTCTTTCAAGAGCCAACAATTTTAACATTCATATACAACAAGATCAAAAATATGCACTGTTCAAGCATTCATTCAGAAGACAAAAAGTATTGCCACCACATATAAATAATTAGAATTTTTCTTATTAAGAGCTCGAAAAAAAATATTGCCTCTTATTCTAAAAATCTACTATTTTATTCATGTTGATGATGATGAGAAAAATAAATTATAACTTAATTGAATTAAAATCAAGTAAGAAATAATTACTACTAAATATATAACTTCTAAGGTAAATTCCTAATACGAACAGTTATCACAGAGTTAAGGCAAGATTAGAATCAACGACCTTTATTTTGGGAAGTGGATGTTCCTCTAGTCTGTGGGGTGCTTGGTCCTTCAAGAGATAATTTCTGACGCTTCAGTTCCTTTAAGTCATCCCTTGCTCTTCCTGTTCCCTTAGGTGCCATGATCTTGATGAGTTTTAGCTCAGTGATCATGGCAAATCACACCAAACTTAGAGGTTTGCTTGTCCTCAAGCAAAAGAAAGGATAGGAGAGAAATAGGGGGAGAGGCAATTTCAAAATTCAAAAGATATGATGAGTTTGAAAAAGATTTGAAAAAGAGTTGGATTGGAAAAAGATTTGTGTTTATGGATTAAGATATATTTGATATTTTTGGAAAAGGGATTTTAGAAATTAGGGTTTTCAGAAATTAGGATTAAAATTTTTGGAATTGAAGGATGATATTTTGAAACATGTTTATGCAAGAAATCATGAATTGAAACATAAAAATTAGAAAATTTGTGAAGAAAAACGAATTTTACCTCCTCCTCACCATCCTGGCGTTAAAAGCCCAACTGCTGCATGTTTTGGGCGTTTAACGCCCAGTTGATGCTTCTCCTGGACGTTCAACGCCCAGCTGTTGCTTCTTTCTGGTGTGTTGAACGACAGGAAGTCCTTTGTCACTGGGCATTTTTCTAAACGTCCAGGATGCTGTCAATCTGGCGTTAAACGCCCAGAAGGTGCTTCCTTCTGGCGTTCAACGCCCAGAAGATGCTCCTTTCCCGGCGTTTAACGCCCAGATGGCTACCCTTACTGGCGTTGAACTCCCAGTGGGTGCTTCTTTTGGGCGTTCAACGCCCAAAACATTTCTTACTGGCTTTTTCACGCCAGTGAGCTTCCAAATTCCCCTGTAACTCTGTGAATTCAATCAATTGCTTTTTTTACCTTGAAGATACTTTGACATATACCTGTAAAAATCAACAAAAACAAATAAAATTAAATTTTGTGATTGGCTGGGTTGCCTCCC